>NW_009701062.1:1050-6114 GCF_000703405.1 Apaloderma vittatum
AATGGCTGGGCTAGGGCTGCTGCGGGGAAATGGAGGAAATCAGTACCTGCTCACGCTCCGCCGTTTTACGCAGCTTGTAGATGAACTCCACCATGGCCACGAAGACAGACAGCACCAAGCCTGCCGCCAAAACGATGAAAATGCCCCCGATGTTTTGGATGCCCAGAGCGCTGGCCTCCTTGTTCTCATCCTCAGGGCAGCCGTTCCCTCGCCACCACTTCTCCTTCATGACGTGGAGCTTGTCCTCCTCCTGCAGCTGGAGGATGGCAATGGTGATCTTGTCCCTGTACGGCGACCCTGGGGAGGGGGAAAACACCATTACACACTGAGGGAGAGCAGGACAAAAATCACTCGCAGCAGAGAATGCCTCTGCGTTAAGCAGGGCTGATCAGACCTCACAGAACCACAGAACGTTGGGGGTTGGAAGGGACTTTGAAAGATCATCCAGTCCAACCCCCTGCCAGAGCAGGGTCACCCAGAGCAGGTCACACGGGAACGTGTCCAGAGAAGGAATGTCTCCAGAGGAGACTCCTCAAGAGGCAGATGGTGCTGGCATTGGTGTTTGGAAATTTGCTGTTGGGAGTGGATTATCTTAATCCCATCCATTGTATTTGCGGGGTACCCACAGCAGCCCCACCGCTGTCACTTACCCATGGGAGTCCCAATCCCGTAGCCTTTGGAGTCGATGAGCCCCCCGATCTGCGTCAGGTTGCAGTTCCTCTGCGTGATGTACTCGATGGTGGTCGACTCCATCAGCAGGGCGTAATCTGCTGTGAGGGTTCGCTGGATTCCTTCCTCGTTGTTTTTGACAAGTGCTGTGGGTTTGCTGCTCATGAAGGCCCACATCTTCTCAAATGTGGAAATTTTTGATTTCTGGAAAAATGAGACCCCCCCCGCCCCCAAAATAAGAATTAGGATTCTGTTTGATGAAACGTGGTGTCTTTTCAGTAAATAACAGTAATACCAGTTTGAGAGTAGATCACACCATGGAACTACTACTAAGTTGACCCTGTCTGAAGTATCTGAGCACGTTTCCTGCCTGGTGTGGGTTGGCCTCAGGTCACTGTAGCAAGAGCCAAAGGTTTGGGCTCAAGTCCTGTTGTGCAGACGCTTGGCAGGGTCTCTGCTCCAGAGCCCCGATGCTGCGGGTGGAACCGAGCTGCAACTTCCCTCCGGTGAGGGACGGCGAGCCCCTGCCTCGCTGCCGGCAGAACTCGCTCGTGTGACAGGCGACCAGCCCTGCTCTTTCCATGTGTTGGGTTCCTAACCAGAATTTTGTTTGTCCTGTAACGTTTCTGCACAGCGAGAGAAGACAAAGAACGTTTCAGAAGGCACGCTTTTTCCTCTTTTGCACACACTCCATAATGTTTTTGTTTTTCCTCAAGCATCGCAAGGAAACAAGTCTCCTCTGAGATACATGCAACTGCCAAACACATTTAATGTATCCACGTAAGCAGAGGCATAGAAATGTTCAATAAGATTGTCTTATGGCTAAAAATAAACATGGACATACTTTCACTATCAGCAGGCATTCTGTTAAAAAGGAGGAATATGTTTTCTAGCTTACTATTCATGTTTTTTTCTTCTAGAAAATGTGTTGGGTGAGAAGAAACACGGTTGTTTTATGTCTTTCCATAGCATCTGAAATACACCATTTATCTACAACCACTTTCTGAATTGTCTCCATGTAGGTTGTCACAAAAGACGTGGCTGGCTTTAGTGCAGGAAAGGCACATCAGCTTTCTCTTCAAGCACCCCTTTGCTGGTGCCGGTGTTCCCGTGGGTGAGTTTAACTCTCATCAAACCCACTCTGTGCGTCCAGCTGAGCTCCGGAAAAGCACCTGGATATGGAGGCTTGTGTTCGTGCTGCCGCCTGCCCCTTTATGTGCCATTCTTCTTTTCTGCCTAATTTCTTGTTTTCCCCAGATCTCTTTTTGCCTTCTCATTTTAAAAGAGGCAGCTTAGTCAGCCAAAACCTCCTCCTCCACAGCACTGCTTAGAAGAGTAGAGCCTGGAGCTGGCTGATAAGTTGAGGGGCTGATCGGTCTTTGAGCTTTGCCTTGAGCAGGGGGAGCTGCTCACCTGCAGCTGCACGCAGGCGCTGCTGCACTTTGGGTTTTGCCACCCCGGGGTTAAGCTGTCATTTATCTCCGTTTCAGGTCTCCCCCTTTGTTTCAGGTCTCCCCCTTCGGTAAGAAAGCGGGAGATGGAGCTCCAGCCCATCCCGACTGCTGCTATCACATCTCGCTCTCAATTTTTCAGTAATGTTGAAAATGCTCCAGCATAGGTTCTTCTGATAAAAGCACTATAAATAAGGGTAAATTGGTTAAGAAAAGAAGTACCTCATAGCGCTTTACGTTTCAAATCCTTTGCCTGCTCACCTACTATTTTTTCAGTATGTTTAACAAAAGTTAAAGGAAAGCTTAACACCCCAAAAAGTTGGTTAGCATAGCAGTGGCAGAGGCTGTTCCTCTGGCTTTAACCCCGTGGACTCCTTCTCCCAGCTGAAATCTCCTCGGCCTCATTTCTCCAGTTAAAGCTCGTGCTTGTCGTAATCCTCCTGATGAACGCGCGGCAGTGGCTGTGCCAGAGCAAACTTCATTCGAGAGGCAGGATAATCTCCCCCACTCGAAAATCTGGACCAGCGCCCGTAAGGTAGATTTGTGGCATCTATCAAACCTCAAAGAGCAGCAAGAAATGGAGCCTCCAAAAGGATTATTAAATATCTGTGCATTACAATGGGTAATTGAAATGAACAGCAGACTCGGCGTGCTGATAAGGACTTGTTTAACATTTATATAGTTCACATCAGAGGCCTCTGGGTTCACTGGCTCTTCCTTTCTCTCCGTCTCTTCCTGCATTTAATGCTCCTGGGGTGTTGACACAGAGCTCTTAAACAACATCAGTGTTCTCCCAGTTTAAAGCATAGAGCAAAATAAACTGGCAAAAAATCAATAGGCTGCATTTAGTGAAGCTAATAGGACTTGCATGAGGCATTGTAGCTCTTCAGGCAACTTAAATTACATGAGACAGGGCTCCCTGGAAGAGAAAAAAACCACTTTTCTCTTCTTAAATCACAGCTTCTGACCAGCTGAAAGACTTAATTGTGTTTTGAAATGCTGGGAGGACCCCAGCTTTCCCAGCTCAGGCTGGGCTGCTCTGGGTGTCCAGGGTGGGGGTCCCCACGGCGGGGGAGCACCCTCTCTGCTGCCTCAGACCAGGGCCAGCACCGCCCGCTTGCACCTTATCTTGGCTGACTGAGACAAGAACATTCCTTTTCCGAGTGAGAATTCACTGACTGTAATTCCCAGCACGGCACTTGCGGGTTGATAGACTGGGCTATTTATTAAAAGTCCAATTTAGAAGCGATTGTCAGTCATTGTGAGAGCAGCCATCGATCAAAAATTGCAGGAGCAGCCCTGGTGAGGAGCGTTCAGCACTCCAGCTCACGCCCAGTCCTGGAGAGCTTTGACCACTAAACATTTTTCCTATTAGGAGAAAAGTTGTTCCTTCTTCCCCTTCCTCCTCTCGGAACACTTAAGCCATGCTGCAGAGGCTGTCGCTCCTTTATGGGAATTTGATAGCATTACCTGAGGACGTACCACATAAATAAGCAAACCCACCAAGTTAATAGTCAGTAAAGAATCCATACAAACTGTGCTTATTTTGCTGCACTCGTGTGTGGGTGTGTGTACATTTTGTTTTGCTGGATCTCTGATTTTACAGCTTTAGTAATTTACCTTAAAAAGTCCTTCCTGGGGTTAGTTACTGGCCTGATGTGATGCTCGCTGTGCTGCAGCTCGGTGTGAATTTCTTCTCTGTGGAATCACCATTTCCTTTTACGGGTTTGCAAAAGAAATTGGAGTAGGTGGCAGGCAGAGACCCTCCCGCGCCCCTGCGTCCTCCGTAGGGTCTCCACGTGCCCCTCAGCGACAGCGCTGCTTTGCTGCCAAAGGTGGATGAAGAGGAACTGCTTGGTTGCTCTGAGCATTAAGACAAATGGCCTGACACCCACTGCTTCCCGGCAGAGAAGTTCCCGAGTCAGGAACTCCAAGCGTTAGCAGTGATGGAGATCATTGCTAATAAACAGAGGCGGTTGTTTAATGCTGCTGATCAGCGCCGTCACGGTTCTCACAGGGGGACTGAGTCTCTCTCCTACTTATGGGCGTGGAGCTTCTCCTCGTTTTGGTCGGGATAAACAACATGGGGAGGCTGGTGTGCTGTGTCTGCATCTCTATGAAGGCTGTGTTGGTGCTAAATGAGATGCACGTATGAAGAGCTGAGAGCCAGCCCCTCTGAATGCAGCCGCTGCAGCGACACCAGGAACGCTTCTGAATTCATTCTTTGGAGTCACAGCTCAGAAGCTGCCTTTAATAACCAATGCTTCAAGAGCAGTCACCCAGATAAATTAATGGAATAGTTTAGAGGAGCCGGTACAAGGCATCTTGCCAAGACGTATATGCTTTTTTATCAGTGAAATTGGCAAGAAAGTAACTTTCAGGCTTAAGATTTTCAATTCCAGCCTGTATGAAAAAATAAATTGATTTTCACCAACTGAAGATACTTACTCTTGAGGATTTAACATTTCTGTACAAGTGAATATATACGTACACACATACACACACTCTCACATCCCTACTCCAAACCGCACGTTCAACCCGGCATTTGTTCAGAGAGACAGCATCCTTCGGGTGTGAAGGATTCCTGGCGTGATTTATTATGAACGCTTAGATGCTGTTCCTAAATTAATTGATCTGTGTTTATTCCTGTAACTCCTTCTGCATTGCCAAGGAATAAATAGCTTCTCAAAAGTTCTTTTCATGAAATCCAAATCTGCCAATACGTTTGGCGAAACTCTCCCGTCTTCTCCCCGTTTGCCATCACCGGTCAGCTCGGCTGTGGGGGCAAAGACCTCCATGGGAGCAAGATCACTTGCCGGGGCTCTGCCCCAGAGACGTGTTTGGGCTTCGTTCAACAGGGAACTTCTGCAGTTGAGCTCTGCAAGAACCCTTGCTCAGCCTGACCACGGGCAGAAAACTGCACTTGGGGAACCGTCTTGGGGAA
>NW_009701062.1:6145-10270 GCF_000703405.1 Apaloderma vittatum
CAAAGCATTTGCCTTACTCTTCCTCCTGTTGCCCATCGCTCCCTGAGCTCCCTGGGTTGTGTCTCCTCCTGCAGCCCCGGTCCCGCTTTGTCAGACCTCCCTGGGGCCAGGAGAGCTGCACACACAGGTCAGGTCCAACTCAGGACCATAATGGCCACTGCTCCATCAATCAAAACACTTTTCGGAAGGGACATCCCAGAGAATTCATCTCCAAACAACAACAATAATAAAAAAGAAAAAGGAAAACATGCTGCATCGATAAACCCTGTTAAATGCCTGCTAGAAGCCTGATAAATGATTCTGATGGATAATGATATGAAACGATAAATATAAGGTGTCCTTGATGATTTTTAAAACAGACAGTTTCCTTTTATTCCCATATAAAACTCTCATTGGAAAGAGTAGTTAAAACGCAACAGTAAAAGTCTGCCATTTCCTGAGAGCTGCTCTAGGTTTATATTGCCTTTGGAGGGTGGCGCAACGCATCTGACCACGCCAGAGACAAAACTGCACCAGCACCGCTGCGGAAAGCAAACGAACCACCAGCAGCCTGCTCTTCTGCACAACATTTTCATTTCCCAGGATGAGCTAAAGATCCAACCAGGTCCTACCGTGTTTCTTTACCAATCTCTGCTCCTGCCTGGCAAAGGAAGAAAGGAGATTTAGAGTGAGTCCTTAACCAAGTCCTAGCCAAGAAACATTGCAGAAGAATGTTTCTGTTTCTTGTTATTAAAATTCAGCACGTTGGCTTCTGTTAATGGATCTTGGCAATTAAACTGCTGACAGCCTCGTCTCGCTGTGCCTCCTCACATTACTGCCGTGTTCCCGGCACAACCTGGTTTTCTAAAGCGTGAGCTATGTTTGTCACACTTTGCCCCGTGTATTTCCTTCTGAATTAGGGTGACCAGAGGGGGAAGGAATGTTCCCCAGGAGAGCATCAGCATCGGCCGAGCCCTGTGGCCGGGCTCGAGCTCCCATCGGTGCTCCCCGGGGAATGGGGCCAGTGCCTGGATAACGCCACACCTTTCCCTGGGAGATGACTTTCTGAGTTCATCCTTGAATTTAAATTCCTCTCCAAGCCAGGGTGATCAATCCCTCATCTCTATTCCTTTAGTCTCTCACCCTTTTTTTCTCTTTCTTAAAGTGTGTTTTTAAAGGCCAGCTGTGGTTTTAAAGGTCTTTTTCAGTCTCTCAGTTTCTTTCCATTTTTGAGGCGATAGAGAAGCACGAATGTTCTTAGCACCCTCCTCTGCAGTGTTGGCTAACTTCTGAAATTAAGCTTTAAAGAGAAAAAATTAATGTCATTTGGTTCTGATGCGTTGGTGGTGCTGCCTTGCACAGAGTTTCAGAGGTTAATAAAGCTCGACTGCATTAATGTGAATGGCTGAAGGACAAGAAAGATATTTCGGCTGTAAAAAATGCCAGTCAGGGAGGGCACTTTGCAACATCTGTCCACCTGGTTGGGTCAGCCCCGAGGGCTGCTCTTGCAGGGACAAGGAAGGAACTGCAAAGGGGCAGATGTGGAAATAGGGCAGGGATTTCGGGGAATGGGAGATTTTTCTGTAGGGCTTTAATATGAGCCACACGTGCTCTGTTGTGTCTTTGGTTTAAGGCATCCGAGCCAATACTGAGTACAGGCTCTGAAACTGTAAAATCAATATAATTTCGTAATTGTGACTTCAGTTAGGAACGGGGAGAGGAGAAATTAGTCGTGATGTGAATCTGGGTAAGCTAAGCTGACAGGGGCCAAAGTCCTGACAAGGACGCGAGACTGAGACGACCTGCTTCAAAGGAGAAGCAGCGATGGCTTAGGAGACTTTTTGTCTTTGGTGTTTGTTCTCCCTCCTGTTGGCCTGAGAGCTGTGCATCCTTGCCTGGGAGGTAGAAAGCCTGCTCTCACCTTGAAGAAGGTCATAGTAGCTCCATCCTTCACTGCCCCGTACTCTATTTTTGTCTGCTTTGCCAAGTCATCTGCCGAGTCGATGGGGGATTCCATCCTCTCTACCGTCAGGAAGGCGGCAAGGTTGGCCGTGTAGGACGAGATGATAATTAGGGTGAAGAACCACCATATGCCACCAATGATCCGTGTAGACAGTGCTTTGGGCATCAGCTCGGAGCCTGAGGCGGGAGAGGGGGACGGAGAAGGAGGGAAGAGGAAACAAGGAGAGAGAAAGGACCCATTTTATATATGCAGACGTACATTATATACATATATATATAAAGGATTAGGTTTCACTGTCAGAACTGTGACAGCTACACCCTTAAAGCTAGCTGGTTTTGAGGCGAATTATCCAGACATCTTGCATGTGAAGAAATCAGTGGGGTTTTTTTGTAGTATTTGCAGAAAAACCCTCTCCCTTTATTGCTGACCTTGGGTACAGTGCACAATTTACAGGAAACATTCGAACTGAAGTAATTAACTAGGCTGCTTTTATGAGATTTAAATAGCAAGCTATTTATGAACTTTTATGAGTGTTTTGTTCTGCCATTTAAAAAGTGCTTTGCTTTTATGTGGATTACTTTTCAAAGGACTCACTCTAGGGAGTGTGTTCAAATACACAAGGCTTAAAAAAAAAATCAAACAGTGAAAGAAGGGAACTATCAGGGCCCAGTACTTTGAATACCAGTTGGAAGTAGGGAAGCAGGAGATGTTACGGCATAAAAGGTGTAACAGGTCTGGAATGGCTTTTATTGAGCAGACATGAAGGACTGAACGGGTTGTGCTATTTTTGTAATCGCCCGAGATACCTTTTAAAGCCAGGAAAGAGCTTTTGCTCTGAAACAACTGCGTTCAGAGGGTATATGCAGCCTGGAATTTGCAACAAAGATTGGGCTTTGCAAAGCAATTTGAAGCAGCGTGGCATCAAAGCACGCGCGGAGCTCAGCTCTCCTCCCCTCTGAGTGCAGCAAGGAGGCACCGGGAGGCAGAGGAGCCTCGGGTGTCGAAGTTCTGCTCCAGCTCCTGCTTCTTCACCATTCCATCTCTTGCCCCTCGATGCACTGGGCGGTGCGATATCAGTCCAGCTTTGAAATATTTTTCCTCTTAGATGCAGAAGGGAGGTAGGAAGAATACAGTTCTCTTCCCTTATCAGCGTCTGATAAGGGGGTGATTCATCCTGCTAAACCCGCTGGCTGGAGCGGTCCCGTGGTCAGGGCAGCCCAGGTCTGGGCAGTCGCTGTGACGCTGCAGTGGGAGCAGCACGGAGCTCTGTGCCTGCCACCAAGCCCAGGCTGCGGCTCTTTCGCTCTCTGAGCATAACTACACACGGTAAATTAAAGTGTGACGAATGTTTGACATTTTCCACTTATTCCTATTCCTGGATTTTCTGCAATTAGATCACAGCTGAATTTCGTTCCTTATTCAGAGCTGCTCACAAGCTCCCCCTCTGCTATCTTCCTAACAGATTTACTCTATTCATTCCACCTATATATATTGCATTTGCTCTATTCCGTCCACATACAGGAATGTAATCCCATCCATATCCCATTTCTAAGGTCCCTGTCGTGGTATTTTACACCAGCAGCACTGAAAGCAGCCAGTCTCTGAGGCAGCAGCTGCCAGGCGTTGCTCCGCGTTCCTCTTTGCCCCAGCAGCCTTCGCCCTGTGCTGCAGGGAGTTTCAGGCCATTTCACAACGTGCAGAACGGCCGGAGGAGGATGAAAATGGAGACAGAGCAGGGGGCAGGATGCCTCATCTTTCCTAAAAGTTCATTTAAAACAGAGCAAGGCAGGACAGAGATCCTGAAGTTAAACAAGTTGCTTGAATTAACGGAATTAAGAGTTCACAGGAGCTGTGGGATGCTGCTGGTTTTGGTGAATTAAACAGCCGAGGGTGATGGAGGCCGCGCTGCTCCCCAGGCACAGAGGGTGGGTGCTCCCCGGGCGCTGCAGCCGCCTCGCACGTGCGAATGCGCCAGCGCTCCATCATCTGGCTGCGTGCTTCCAGATGGCGGGCTCGGAGCTGCTCCTCCTGACACCTGCCAGAGCCTGCACGCTTCATTAATAGTAATTATTGTTCTGCAGCGGCGCGCGCGTGCCGGCAGCAGCTGCAATTCACGGGGCGAGCGACAAGCCCAGCCCCGGAGCCGCGGGGCAAGCGGCTGGGGAGGGGGCTTGCCCCCCCGG
>NW_009701062.1:10396-20581 GCF_000703405.1 Apaloderma vittatum
AGCAGGGTGAAGTTATTCTCCACGATGTCTGATCCCGGGTTGCAGGGATGAGCATCGTACCACTCGTATGGGCTGAACCTATGGAGGCACACGGAAAGCGAGAGCTGGTTAGTTGGGATGTGGTATGAGGAGATCCTAAAAGAACAGGACATGGACAGCCCTGTAGGTCTTGGGCAAAACCAAGGAAAATATCTATGATCATCTCTCTGCAAATCCTGCCTAGGACTGGTAGGGAAGCACCGCTGTGAATGTAGCGCTTTTAGCCAGAATCCAAGGAGGATGCTCAACAGGAGAGACATTAATATTTTTAGAGCTGTTTATTTACATTTTCTAAGAGTCCCAAATTTTGCAGAGATTAAATTAAAAACATAATTGGTATAATTGCTTTTGAACCAGGCATTAATTATCATCTCCGCTTCCTTCTGGAATCCCTGTAGCTTCACAACAGCCCTTCCTCAAAGCCCAGCCCACAGCGTGTGTTAGGAGATATTTCTCCCTGTAATTCTCTGCCAGATGAGCTGGTACCCGAGGAGATGTCTTGTTGCTTCGTTTCATGGGTGCCCTCAGCCAGACAGTCGGGTGGATTTGGAGAGCAGAGCCACAGATCTCTCTCAGCCTCTGCTCTGCGCACTCGCAGCATGAGACCCCGCTCGGGGACGTTAGGTGACCGTGGAGCTGTGGTCCCCTGAACCGTGCAGGGCACGGCTTTACACACTGCCTTTTCCTTGAAATTTGCTGCAGATTTGTAGCAGAGATGCATAAAGCGTGGTGCCTAAGCCTGTCCTGCCAAATAAAGCCAGAGTTCAAGAATTAGATGAAAACGTTCTTGATCCGCCAATGAAAGAATATGAAAGAGAAAGAGAACTGGTGAGATCAAATGAGCCTGACGAGATGACGAACTGAAGAACTTCAAGATTTCTGAGTGAAAGCCTACTTGTGCGGCTCAAATTACAGGGAAATATTCAGAGAGCTGCAAAGCAGTGAGAGTCTCTGTGCCTGACAAGCGAGCGGGACTGCGGGCACAAGCAGAGGGTGGCAAAGGAAGGAGCTGGCGGAGCTCGCTGGCCCCGTACAACCGGAGCCACGGGAGCTGCTCGGGATTCACCGGGGGCTGCCTTCCCTCTTCCGCAGGTGCACAACGGGGCCTGAGAAATATTTCATCAAAAACTATGATTATTTTCTTGGCCTTTTTGGCAGGGAAGCAGGGGAGCATTTCAAAGGAGGATTAGAGATCTAACACAAAATACTTTTGAGTCTAAATTGCATCTCCAGAGAAATCTCTTGCGGATGACCCACTCCTCGTTGCAATTAGGACGAGTATTAAACCCCCCGCCCCGCTGTGCCCCCGAAGGTGATTAGCTTTAATTTGAAGGCCGAGTGAGTCTGAGGGTGGGTGGCTGTTCCCGTCAGCCAGCCCGCTCACAACCTCGCACCGGAGTCACCAGGAAAATTACCCCCACGAAGCTCACAAATTGCTGGTGTTTATGGCTCTTTGGGGGCTGGGGTGGTTAGGATCAGAGGCTCCATCAATAACAGAGAAGGGCTGATTAAAGGGGAAATGGATCAAATACATCCTTTGCCTGCCTCTAAATAGTCCCTAAGTTGGTTTTAAGTGACATTGACCTATGATTATAGCATCAGCCGAGGACTCTGGTGCCTAGTTCAGGAGACTCATGTCTCTGAATTAAGGCTTTGCTACTTTCACTGTGGTTTTCTCCTGAGATTTGAGTTTTAGAGGCCTTGCTGGGGTCAAAAGCAGATATTGTTTCCATTACTTCTGAATGCAGCAAGTATTTTCCCCATGAAATCTCTTCCTTTCCATCTCTATGTGGCGCTGATAACACCAAGGTCGCGGGTTCGATCCCCGCTCGGTCCCCATGTGTTGCCTGATCTAGTTGAGAGGCGTCCCTGCCCATGACAGGGAGGTTGGGTTAAATGATCTCTAAGGTCCCTTCCAGCCTCGGCCATTCTACAATTCTATGATTCCATGTGTTAAAAGATGATTCCTGCAGAACCTTAATTACACCGGATACTTGGTGTTCTTCGAAAGAAGAAGGCGGCAGAGGAAATGTCAGAAGCAAGGCATGTGGAAAAGAAACTGCAATTGCAATATTGTATGGGTTCAATTTCAGCCAAAAAAAATAGCCTGATAGGGAAACCCTGTTGTGTTATAGCGGTGACAATGCAGAGACATTCTGGGGCTCATTTCAGGTCATGTCAGAACAAAACCAGAGGCCAAGGTGTTCTCACATCAGGGGCTGTCCTAGCATTTCCTCCAGCCTTTCCTCAGTATTTGCTGCAATGAATTTCACATGTGGGGCTGGACTTGCCCATCGTGTGAGTTGGGAAAAATAAGCTCATAAATGTAAAATTGTATTTGAATTGTCATTCCAAGCCACACAAGCGGTCTAATGCTTTATGACTAAAGCCAATGACGTTCCGGCAGCAGAGCCCATCTCGCTGTGTTCTGCATGGCTAGCGGAGACAGAAAGTGAAGGAGTCCTATCAGTCATCGCTGTGTTTTTTCCTTTTCGTAATTACCTCGGGTTCATTTTCCCAGATGAGAGCCTTTCCCTGCTGAGAGCGTCTGATTCTCCCCTCTCTCTGACACAAAGCAGAACCCCTGAGGGACCTCGTCCTGCTCCGCTGGAGCCCCTGGGGGCTTCAGCAGGGGCAGGATGACACCTTCAGCCAGGGTGGGGAGGGGCTGTGGGGCAGAGCGATGTGCTAACGGTAACGGGACTCTCATCCTCTTACAAATAGCGCAGCGTTGAGCGCTGCCATTCCCGTGTGCTGCACCACTGCCGAAACGAGCGGCTCGGTCGGGTTTCTGCCAGGCCAGAGCCCGGGGGGCACCGTGCAAACGCAGCACGCGAAGCCAGCCGTGCCCAGACAGCTTGTGGCACCTCGGGGAAGGGGCTGGACACCTGGCGCGGGGCCGTTACGGGGAGATGCCTTGCAAAGGCGAACGAGGAGAGTGATCGCAGTTAAAACCGTGACCATGGAGAGCCTTCTGCGTCCTCTGAGAGCGAAGTGCAGCCTCTCAGGCTCGGCACCGCCGCAGAGGAAGGATCGGACGATGAAGCTGCTTTGCCATCCCAGATGGTTTGGAACACTAATGCTGTCTGCTAAGCCGAGTTTACTTTGACAACTGCTGTTATGTGTAATTAGGATATTACATAGTAAACTCGGGAAATCATCTCTAAATGCCTCCATGGACCTGAGGGATGTGGAAAATTGCAGATTTGTTGTAACATGAGGGTTAATGGATTCTGGTTGCTGTGGTTTCGTATTTAATCTTTGCTCGGTCTATCTGATGGATGCCAGTGGATTAGGTAGAAGGCGGTTTCTGAAGGATGCTCTCAGGTACAGCCTGGCAGCCCGGGCTCTGCACAGAGTCCCCGTCCAAGGTGCAGGGTCAGCAGGGAGGTTTCTGAAGGCACCATTGGCATAACTTGAACTGGAAGAAATGAGAAACAAGTGTCTACCTGCTGATAGAGTTTAGGGAAGTTCCCCCCACGTGGTGTTTATGCAAAACGTGCCCTCTCAGAGGGCTGTGCTGGCCAGGGAGGGCGGCTGCCGGGAGGAGCAGGCGAGTGCTTTGGTTTGGTTTGGAAAGTGGAATCATGAATTGAGAGCAGCCCTGGACTGTGCGTCTCATCAAAGACTCCGTGAAATTAATAACACATGCAAATGTATGCAAATTCTGCTGCTTTTAAATACAGAGATCTTAAACATGCTAATTAGATGCATATTAATTTGTAAACAGACACACTGTCCGATCTGTAGGGTTCTCTGTTCTTTTGATACAGGGAAGGGTTTGCAGGAGCTTTGCTGGTGGGGGGTTCAGAGGCAGGAGCTGAAGGTGGTGCAGGACACGGGAGCTTTGTGTCTGGACATCGCGGAGAGGCTGGGCCTCTGCCCAAAGTCACCTAACAGGAGCATGAATGGTGGACGGTACAGAGCAGGAAAATTACCCTTCATTTTATATCAGAGGTTAGAATGAAATGGAACCGCAATAACATTCCTACAATCGTAAAAGAAAGTGCATATGAAAATTCTTCCATACTGGAAGGCTACTGCATCCGCGGAGCTGCCTGCCCCGCTATGGCAGAAGAGGCTTACGGGTTTCTGTTAACAAACGCCAGCACGTTCGGTGCGGTACAGCAGCACAGAGGGTGTATCGCAGGCTCTGACTGGCCAGGAAGGAAACAAATCTCCCCTGTGCATAGCTCATCTGCGATTTTCACCGCGGGGTTTGCATCACCTCTGCACCCGCTCTGAGGCACGGGTCCGCGAGAGCGCAGGGCAGGGGACGCTGGTGCAGCCCCACGCCTTTGGTCTGCCTTTGGCTGGTGACCAGAAGTAGCCTCAGTAAGGACCCGGGTTTAGCGCTGAGGCTCCCAGGGCTGGGGGGATCCCCGCGGCACACGGGGCAGCAGGACGGGTCTGGGCGTGGGGACGGTGCCTCGTGGTGTGGCAGCAGACGTGGCACGATGGCAGTCGGGTGGGTGGCACCGGCATCCCCTTACCTGGCGATAACAAAGAGCACGCAGCTGACCCCCAGGTAGGCGAGGAGGATGTACATCCAGATGTCGGGAGACAGGGGGTTGAGGAAGGAGAACACGCTGGGGTTGGTCCCGTTGGGTTTGCGGTACAGGATGCTGACCCCCAGCGTCATGAAGGGCTTGGAGAAGTCGATGGCTTTCTCCCGAACGTGGGTGATGGTGAGGGGAGCGACGGCCAGGTCCGCTTTCTGCGTGCAGCGCCGAGGGAGGGAGACACAGAGGGAGAGAGAGAGAAGGCATTGGCAACCGAGGCATTTCCATCCCCTTAGAGACCCCCCAGCAGTCACACGGGGGCCAAAACCCCCCAAAGCATGGCCCCCCGCTACCTTTTTTTCTGAAGGAGGAAACAAACGGTCGGTTCTGTGGTCAGCCCTCGCTGGCGACTGCCTGCCTGAGAGATCCTAAGGCGAATTGTCAAAGCGCTCCAGCAAGGCAGGTAACAGCCAGTTTATGTTTTAGCACAGGAAATGAAGAGAGAGAAATCTGCATGGATGCCCAAGGATCAGAACCCTTCTAGTGCAGGAGTAAAACTTGACTGTGTCATTTCAGCAGCTCCCGTGAGTCGGTTGCAGCCCCGAGTCCTTGGCAGTAAATGCCCCACACGGGCAGGAAGAGCCCAGCCTGGGGCTGCCGAAGGCAGTCGGGGCTGCGCTTCCACATCCTTCTTATCAATGCAGATTTTTCTGAAGGTGGCCTCTAATTAAGAGTTTGCTGACTGAGAGGATCTAAATCAAAACCCACCAAGGGTGAAGCTTTCATTTGTTGTGCTTTGACATTACAAACCAGGAAGTCAATTATCGGGCCCTGACTGTTTCCTTCACTCAACCCCAACTTTTATGCTGTTGCACAGCGAGATGGGTTTTATTAAAAATGAGGAATTACAGCAAGTTCCAGTGGCTTAAAGGCCCTTGTCCAGCAAAACCACTTAAGCACACGCTTCTGTTTTACTGGAGCTTGCACGCCTTCCAAGTCGTATGTCTGTTCTTAAGTGCTCTGCTGAATTGAGGCCAAAAAGATGAATTTTGCCAAGAGAGCTACACACAAACACAGATGCTTCTCTAACACACCTTGAAGGGTTTGGATCTCTTCATTCACCCAGTGTTACGGGTGGAACTGATGCGAGTTCACCGGGCATTCAGGGGACGGAGGGTTGCATTCTCTGCAGAGATACTTGGCTTTCATCAGAAAATGCTAAGTCTTATGTTCAGCTTCTCAGCTCTGGCGGGGACGTGGCCGGCAGGTCGGCGCAGCTCTCGCGCAGTCGCTGTGCAAATCTGGCGGCGGCCAAGCCCCATGTGATGGTCGGTCGCAGTGGAGCCCACAAACAGCATAAGCACCGAGATAAATATTGATTCAAGAAAATAAGCTGCCTCTGTGCTTATTTTGTCAGCCCAAGTCAGGTATTTACATAAACTAATTGTGTGTGCGTTGCCGGAGCGACGGGTAAATCGCGTATTTTGCGTATTCAGTTGGTATTCAGGTGTCTGTCTGCAGCATCGACGCTTTGATCCCCTGGTCTCTTTGCCACCACCTGTGGCTTGTTTCCATCTCCGCCCTAACGCTGGGTTCCTGCAGCGTCTGGACAAGAGGTGGAGGACACCTCGGCCAACAGAACTGTGGTTTTCCTATTCCTGGCCTGGTGGCTTCCAGATGGCTCCCCAGGTCACAGCACTTGAAACTGGCATCCACCAGTGCAGGAACATTAATGGGAATGTGGCAACGTGGTGCAATATGTATTTCTGCCAGAATTTACTGTCAATAAATGCCCATTTATTGTGAAAGTGTTAAATCAACTGTCATAAATTGTCCCTAAGGATAGATATTACATCTTTCCTATAGTTTCCATTGGCAGGGATTTCCACTAGAAACCCTATTATTTTTCATATCTTTTTTATTCCCACATGAAGTTTCAGATTGAATGGAAATTTGATATGCACTGTCTTGGCAGAAGGCAAGTTTTATTTGCGAACAAGTTTGCGCAAAATGCCCTGAACATCTCATTCAGCTGGTTTTATGTGATTCTGCCCACAAACAATAGGCAAGATTTGCAGGCATTATTTTGCCAGACACCTAGAATTTATGAATCAGAATGGACAGGCCACAGTGTGCAGTGTAGCTTTGCTTGTATCAATAATAATTTCTGTGAATAAACATCAATAACAGCTCACTGCTGATGAAAGGAGGAGATCTGTGAGGGATGCAGGGCACTGGAGCTTCTCTGCATCACCTGGTGCCAGTGTTGGGGGCGAGTTCAGCTTTCCTGGCCCATGTGGTTGAGGCCAGGGAGAATGCCAACAAGCAGCCCACCGCGGCGAGGAGAGTCTGGTTCTCCAGGGAATGGACTGAACTCCTCCAAAACAAGGATTTCGGCTTGTGGTGCAGGACAAGCAGCAGATGAAAGGCAGCGGGTCAGGACTTCATGCATGTAACCGCACGAGGCTGTGTTGTCCAGGTCTGCTGCTGGGGACCTGGAAGACGGGGTCATGCCGTGAGCTGCTCCGACTGCTGTTGCTTTTCCTGTTTATGCTTAAGGCCAGACTGGAAAAAAAGCAATTTCACAAAGGCTCGTAGCCTAAGGCATCGCTGCCTGTGGCCAGGCACGTCTGGATCAGAGAGGACGGGGAAGGAGGGGGACGCATGACTCCAAAACAAGCCACGAGAGCTCATTGTGTAACCAGCCCGTCCTCTGTCACTCACGCTGTGACTTACACCTCTGCGTGGTCAGCACCCGCATCCCTGAAACACCTGTTCTAGGCTCCCACCGGAATGATCCCAGTTCTTTTATGAGGAGAAGACACTGAACACAGAGGAAAGCCAGCCCAGGTATTAAACTTGCAGTGTGGGCAGCCCTGTTTTCATCACTACAACTTTGTTTGAATGCTGTCTCCAACACTTTTCCTACTAGGTGTGAAATCGGTTTGAACTTTCCCATTGCAAAGTGCCAATCAGTTGTTCCTTTCCCCACGTGGTTTGAAGAGGCTTGGCTGCTGAGGAAGGGCCCCATCTGGTTGCAGTTTCACTTTTTAATGCTTTACATAAACACTGCTATAAAAAGCAATGACATGCAGATACAGAAAATAATGGCCTCTTAGGGGGTTTGGGCAGTGGTTGTAAATCACCCAACCAGGCCTTGTAGAAAGCTGAGTTCAAACTTGATGCTGCAGGAAGACTTGCAAGAAGAGGGGGTTTGGTCCTTTCCTGTTGCCCTAAGTTAATTTGCTTTTTAAATAGTTAACGAAGAAATACTTTGATGCAGGTTGACCATGAATTTCATGTCGCTTAGTGAGGTCGTTCCCAGTACCTCCTTCTTGGTCCGTCTCTTTCGGCTGACCACAGCTCTGGGAAAGGCTGAAACCCTCTCGAGAGCCCTGTAACATCTTGCAGGACATTGGAAGTGGCGTGGTTTGGAGTGGCCTCTATTCCCTGTATCTTATTTCCTGCTTTGGAGCTACTTCTTGAGAGCCCTGCCCTACAGACGCTCTGCTCCCGGGGCACAGCCTGGGCTGGGTGTCGGTTCCCAGCTGTGTCACACACATCCCTCGGGGCATCAAAGCACCAGTCTCTTCTGCTGGGATGCTGTCACTTGTCTAACTTGGCAAGGCTGTTGCGTAAGAGACTACAGAACCTGTGTTTTGAGCTGTGTGGGGTTTGCTGGAAGCGAAGGTGCAGAGGTGGGCTTGCACAGCCCGTGGCAGGTTCCCCAAGGGCTGTCCTTGCGTGCCCTTGCCATGCGTCCCTGGGGCGAGCCGCCGAAGGACCGTGGCGCTCCTCACAAACTGATCGAGCATCGCTGCGTCCCTGTCAGGGGCGTAATCGTTATCATCTGCATTTTACAGATGGAGGAAGCTTTGCACAGAAGCAACTTGTCCAGTGTCATTTAGGGCAGACAAGCCAAATCCAGAAACACAACCTCGCTCCCCGAGCCGCGGCTCCGCAGCCCAATCCCCGGCGCAGCCTCAGCCCGGGCAGGGGCTGCTCTGTGCTCGCAGGGGGCTCATTTGCTGCCGTGACTCACCCAGCAAACGCATTCTTCTCACCTCAACTGTGAGAACATCACAGCTGCTACGTACGTGGGATTATTTTTGTCTCTTTTCTGCTTAGGCAAGGTTTTCCAAATGTAGCCAGGAACTTGAGGGCTGGTCCAAGGGCTGCCCCACCTGAGCAGGACGCTCAGGAGGAGAGCGCTGTGTTACGGCTCCAGGACTGCCTGTGCCCCGGAGATCAGAGATTAATTCTGGCCTCATCTTTTCTTCCGGAGACCTTTTCTGGGAATCAGAGATTCCTAAAAAAGCACCAGCCTTCCTCACCTCCCAAGCTGGGCTTCAGGGATGACAGGAAGTGCTGGAGGCAAAATATCTAATTAGGAAACTGAGCAACCTCTGGCCAGGAGTTGAGGTTTCAGACGAGGTGACTTTTTGGGCAGCTGCAAGAGTAAAGCCGCCACGGCCATTTCAGTGGTGTTTAATGGGCTTTTAGAAGTGGCTGTGGGAGGAAAATCACAGCTGCTCTGTTGCAGGGGGAGCTCTGTCCCCCAAGGGATTTTAGAAAATAAGCTGTGGGTCTGGTTTTGTTAAAAAATAATATATTAAACTGTTCCCTGCACACCTGCTCTTGCAATCTGGATACATCATCTGGATTCAGCTGAGCTGTGTCTGGGACATGTGTAGGGTCCCTGAGCCCCCTCGGTGGTGTGTGCTGGCCCGTGTTTGCCAGGGGCAGAGCAGGCACTCGAGGGGAGGGTCTGTGCCTGAAGCCACGGAACGAACCCGTTTCTGTGCTGTGAGAATGTGCATTTTCAGAAACTCCAAGTGAGTATTTGCAAGAGCCACGCAAAGAGATACTTTTCAGACAAATGGTGCAGCGCAGAGCTCAGGTGGGGTCAGGAGCTCGCTGCAGGCATCCCGAGCCAGCGAGCGGGGGGCACCCGTCCCCCCAGGCAGAAATCCCTGGGGACAGCCCGGGCAGAGCCGCGGGTGCTCGCCCTGCACCCAGGCCTCACTCACGTGGTCGATGAGCTCCTTGATCATCCCGTTCCACTGCCCCTTCTCGTCCTGCGCCCCGTATTTCCCGTCCTCCACCAGCCGGATCTCATAGGTGAAGCCCAGGATGATGGCCAGCTCCTTCAGCAGGTCGATGCAGTAACCCTCAAAGCGGTCGTTCCCGAACAGGGCCGTGTCCGACTTACGGAACATGACAAAGGGCTCTTCCTGTGCATGGGAAGGCAAAAATGCCCCGTTACGGGTTGGTTTGGGTCCCGGCTCCTGGCCCCGGCAGGGCCACCCCTGTGGCTTGTTCTGAGCCATGAGGCACAGGCTCTTCAGGCAGCACTGGCACCGTGACGTGTTGGGAATAAATTAACTTTGCACAGCACATCAGCTAATTAGCAACCTTGTTTACCCCACAAAATTTAATTTTGTCCCTTCTGAGCAGCCAACTGTTTTCCATTTGGTAGGATTTCAGGGAGAAAAATAACCATTTCATGCTCTGAAAATGAAGAGTGTGGAGAAACAATGAAAGGGGGGGAGGACAAATTCAACCTCGAGTGCTGCACCACAGTGCCCGGTACCCGTCATCTGCGGCAGCTGGTGGGTTCAACACCGAGCGAGGAGCCGTGTGT
>NW_009701062.1:20617-20914 GCF_000703405.1 Apaloderma vittatum
CATCCCCCATTCTGGGTCTCTCTCCTCTTTGCCAGCACTACCTGACGGGATACGGGGCCCCGCTGCTGCCCAGGGGGAGTTTCTGCTGTCTGCTCCAGTTACGGGTGGGTCGTGGGGTCTCTCGTGAGGTGCCAGGCACCAGCAGGAGCGAAAAACATCTCGTGAAGAGCTTTGCAGCAGGCTGTGCCCTGCGGGTCCCTGCCTCTGCTGCGCAGGCTGGCGGGTGAAGGCAGGGAACGCGCCGCCAACTGCAGAGCCCTTGGGTGAATCTCAGGCTTGGGCAGTCACCGAGGACGA
>NW_009701062.1:21044-27760 GCF_000703405.1 Apaloderma vittatum
CTGTCTTTGCTGCGGGGTGGCCAGCGAGGGGAGGGCTCACGTGTGGCTCTGGTGAGCGAGCCGCGTTGCTGCAGTCCCTGCGGTTGTTGCGTGGGACGGGGGGCTTGAAACTGTGGGAGGGAGAGTCTGGAGTCCCCGCTAAGAACCACCGAGGTGCCCCGTGTGGCAGAGCACGAGGGCCCTGCCTCGGGACGGGGGCGTCACGCTGAAGAGGGGCTTGGGACCCAGAGCTGGGCTGTGCCAGCCTGCAGGTTGGTGGCTCCTGTCCCCCAGCACGACCTGCCAGCCCTCACCTCTGCCCTGGGAGACCCCTGCCTCCCTGGGGCAGGCAGGCAGCCTGGGGAGGGGACGCGAGGGCACGCAAAGCTCAATTCGCAGAATTATAAAGCGAAACTGGTGACATCACGCCTGTAGAGTTTAGCTTGGCACGCACAGCTCGGTTAAATCCCGCTCTCCCTGGCTTCCTCCACAGCTTTCTTCTCTGGAATTAGTGCTTTGTTTGTGGATCAGCTGAATCGCTGGATCTTGACATAAATGCGCCGGCTCCAGAGCAGCCATAAAGCACTATTAATTTCGGGAAGCGCTGTAGGGATTACATACATATTTAACAGCCGAAGCACTGAGCATTAGGACACCGCTCGCTTCAGTAACGTATCTCCAGGTCTCAAACATTTCCTAGGGGGTAATTCTGAACTCTGTGAACCACTTATTCACGGACTATTTCACAATTTATTACTGAAAATGGCCAGACATCCAATTCACAAGCTCTCTCAGTTTGCTAATCGATTTCTCAGTGAAGGTGCCCTCAATTTCATAACTTCACAGTTCCCGTATTGCTTGGGGAGAGTGGCGCTGGCCGCTGGGGTAATATTTTTCTTCCAACAAGTCACTGCAATATGAGCAAAAGGGGAAAAAATAACCTTTCATGCTTTCTTTTTTAAAGGTTCCTTCAATGGCTTTTCTACGATCATTTACACCGGTTCAAAAGTACAAAGAGGTGTCGCAAATGCAAATTAAATTTAGGGTTGCATTTTCTATTTTAGAACCCAGTATATGGGAATGCAGCCATTGCAGAACTTGGGTCTCCTGCAGGCAAGGGAATGACAGGAAAGCTGTGGTTTTGAGGTCGATACCCCGTGGCACGCGTGCGGGCCTCAGGAATGGCACAATTTGTAGGAACTCATATCGGCCTTGTACATAACGTAATCTGTACGTGCTCACAGAGTACGAGATGGAAATGCTGACCTGAAAATACGGAACAAAAAGGCCAGAAAATTTCCATAGGCAAACCGCTCATTCAGGCCTGATGGTGGGCAGGGTGTCCCAAGTGCTGGGATCTTTTGTGGCTCTGGAGATACGCCATGAGCCTGCTGTGTGTAATGCAGCCCCACAGAAACCGGTGCCACTAGTCATAATTCATTACGTAGTAAATAAAAATTCATTCTGATCTGATGCCTGCCGTCAAAGCCAATAGCCAACTTGAGAACGAAATGCGGCGCGACAGTTGGGAGCGGAGGAGACCTGTTAAGCCGCCGTGGTTTGCTGGGTAACGGCATTACTCCTAGCTAGTTCATCAAATGTGTAGTGAAGAGGGGGAAAGAAACACGATTGTCACAGCTCAGCCAGGGTCTCTGGCTGTTTTCCTCTGTAACGAGAGCGCTCCTCTCGCTGCCCCTGCTCAGCTTTCCCCGGGGGCTGGCAGATCTGCACGGGGACGCTGCGAATTTTCAGAGGTACCGGTTTTCCCCGATATTAGTGGGTGGAGGAAAAAGAGAGGCTTGCAATCTCCTACCAGGACGGTGGTGACAATGAGAGATCTGTTGCTCAGCGAGTCTGTGACATTAGGCCCTCGTCCTTTGGAAATTTCTGTGATGTTCAAACCATCAGAAGGGCTCCACGCTCCAACCTGAAACAAAGCAAGCAGAGGAAGGCATGAACGCCCGGCTGGCCTGGGAAATGGAGGTTGCTTCTGTCATCTACAGCAAACAGAAGCAAAGCTGAAATTACCGTGTTTTGTCACCTGAGTAGAAGATCTGCATTAACCCTTCAGCTGAGCTCACTCTGGCTGCACACGTTAACAGACAACCCCTCCGCTGCCCCCTGACGCGGGTGTGTGACAGAAAAGCTTGAAGGCTGGTTAATTTAGGGGCTGAATGAACAATTTGAAAGGTACTGTGTAGAGCAAACAGCCAAACCGCACTGAAGAGTCACCTCCGGGCAAGGATAAAGCAGAACAAAAGGAAAAAACCCAAACCCACCACAAACGTGAGGCAGTTTTTATTTCCCCACCGATGTGCTTTGGCGGGGAGATTTAAAAATTACTTGTCTGGCTCTGCAAATCCCTCATAGGGATCATTCCTGTCCTCTGCCCTGCAGCAAACTAGATGGATGTTTCTAACGGGTCCCCTTGGAAGGGTCCTGGTCCCCACTTCAGGGACATCCACAGTGTTGGGACATCTTGGTCCCAGCAGCAAAGCTGGAGGAGGGAATGGCAGCAGCCCTGCTCAGGCATGGGCACAGGCATTCCTCACCAGTTAGAGCTGCTCCATTTTTCTCAAGCTGTCAATTTTAATAAATTAATAGACTCTGAAGAAGTCTATTGATCCAGAAATAGCAAAACGTGTCTCTATTTAAGAGAAGTCATCTGGGTAACTCTAAGCCTGTTAACCCGATCTCCGCAGTGCAGGGGAGGCTTTAGAACAACCTCTGAAGGCAGGACTGGCTAAAGGACTGTGACAGAGAGATAAAATGTCAGGAAAAGCTGGAGGAACACGGGATCGCTGCCAGCAGACGGAGCAGGGTGGTCATACCACCAGCGTGACGGGGAGAAAAAACAGAACCCCACGTGGAAATGAGAACAGAATGATCCATGTGCAGGGTCAAACCGCCTGATGGGGCTCAGAGAGAGACCAAAGGCAGACAGCTCAGACCCGGGGAGCCAGGAGCTTCCCGTATTTTATGTATTGCTATTTTTAAGATTCTTCAACCTCTTCGGCAGCGCAAGAGGAGCACTTGGTTTTACTGCATCCCCCAAAAGAGACTTTGTAATGAGCAGCGCTGCCTGGCAAAAAAAAAAAGTCATAAATTCTCGAAGAGTTGCCTTGAACTTTATGAAGGGCTCTAAATATTTCAGGGCAAAGTAAGCAAGCCCCCTGCAATGTCAAAAAATCACTACTGAGCATGGGAAAAGAGGAGCAAGTCTAAGAGGCCCCTGCCAGCAGCACCGCGGACTCAGTTAACTATGCCTTGCTAAGTTGTCCTTAAGAAAATTAAATACTTGGCACTTAAGACTGAATTAATCAGGTTAAAATATTAAAAAAAGGAAAGGAAAAGAAAAGAACTGCATTAAGAGGGCTGTGCGAGCCAGATAGTCAAACTACATGTAATTAGGTTTAGTTAATACTCCTGTAATCCCTGGAACATCCAGGAGGTATAAGGATCAGGAGTTCAATCCTAAAGCTCAGCAAACATAAGCTATTATCCATAATGCACAATCCGGGTGGGATTTGTTTGTAGTTCGGCGTTTTGTTATTTCAGATTAACCATTGACAGAAACCCAGCTTCAGCTGAGATTTGACATCGATACTTTAAAACCCCTCTAGAGCTGACAAGCAGCTTTCAGGAAAGCCATAGCGGGAACGGTGAAATCTCTGAATTGTCGGAGACAAAAAGTTGAATGGCTGCACAGAGCATGCATCAGGGTTCCGACAGGCTTTATGTGACACACAATAGCAATAAATACAGCTGCTGCCAGCTGTTCCCCGTACACCTGATGAGTGTTAGGCTGACAGATAGATATTGCGGTTGCGCTGGAACGTTTAGATTTACAAGGGATCCCTTTCCCTGGTATCCTACCAGCACAGCTCTCCCACAGTACTCCAAAAAGATACGTTGTTTTCGGGGGTTTTTTTGTGGTTTAGACTCTGTAAACAAAATATTTTGTATAAAAGGAAGTCAAGGCAGACAGATGATCTGCTCAGAGCTGGTGAGAAGGTGGCATCCTCTCCTGCCTTCTCCTGCCCGGGCTGGGCTGGTGGCAGCTGAGACCAAAGGTCATTGGGTTTCTTTGAAACCTTTTCTTTATTCTGCATTTGACACCAGAAAATGCCTCCTCGGAGAGTGCTCTGGTGACCTTGAGGGTTTTGTACATGAAGCAACTGAACTACTGCTGTGGTGGGAAAGCGTGGCAACAATTTATTTCTAGCGAAGGAAAAACAAACTGTAGAAGAGAGGGGTGGGGAAGTCAAGCTGTTTGGTGCCAGGGGGCTTCATGGCGCAGGATCCGTCCCCTGCGAACAGGCGGGTTGATCAAACTCCTGCCTCCCGCCCCGAGCGCTGCCTGCCTGCGCTCTGCCATGAATTCCCCAGCCTCTGCCGGAGCAGCCGTGTGCGTGTCGGCCGCTCGCTGCTAGGTTAATTGAAAAACCCCTCTCCCGTGGCAGCATCACCCACCTGCGTGCCCAGGGGCTCAGCACCCGGCGCCCAGCCCTACCTGCCAGCGGCACCTTGCACGTGTGGGAAAGCAGACCCTGCTCTAGAAGGGGCTCTGCGGCTCTTTTGTCCTAAGTGAACTGACCTCACCTTGAAACCTGTGTTCTAGGAGCTGTAGTGCTTCGCATAGTGCTTTTTTTTTTAAAAAAAAGTAATTAAAGAAAGGAAATGAAATCCCCATGAACACCTGAAAATCAGATTTGCGCATCAGCATCCTGTTTCTGTGCCCAGAGGAGATTTGCCCTAATTAGGAGGATCTGAGGCTGCAGCCTTTGTGCCACGTCGTCTCAGGGTGGCCGGGCAAAGACCACTCCAGCCAGCCTGGCAAAAATGCCCTTTGCTTTGTTTCTTATTGTCCCTTAGAGAGGAAAGAAACAAAAATGACGTGCTGCATCCTCCTGCAAAATCTAGGCTGTAAGAAGCTGGTGCTATTTCGAAGCTTTAGACAATTTTCACGGTCGGGAATCACACCGGGGTGATGCTTTCAAGAGCTGTTGCCTCCTCGGGGAAGAACCAACATTTCGTAAGCAAGCCCGGGAAGATGGAGGGTGGGACAGGCTTTGCTCCTTCCACCTCTGGCCTGGGCAAGGAGAGGTTAATGGCTGTTCAGAAAGTTTCTTCTGCTTCCACTATCCCAGGAAAGTGCCACAAGCACTTCTGCAGCTCCTGACTGTAATCCCACACGCATCACTTCGGGGCGAGTGAGTCATGGCTGAGGCATGGAAGAGGATCTGAGAAATCCCACAAATATCCTGTTATACAGAAAGCAGAAAACCTGGAAACAATACAACCACCAACCTTTTTCTCTGTCGCCTGAATATCAGAGTTAGACTAAGCCGTACGCAGATAAAACAAACCCTGCCTACCTTTTCAAGGCCATCTTCTTTGAGGCTGATGATATCCAAATCAAAATCGGTCCGTAAACCACTAGTTTTATTAAAGACAATTCGTCCCGTTAATCCTTCCCATTGGGCCTGTGGAAGGGAGAAAGAGTAGCTGGGCTGTTACTTCGTATCATAAATAATCTTTTGCCCTCCACTGTATGTTCTTTTAATTGTCCTTATACTGGTTCTTTCTCCTCTAAGAGCACGCTTAATTAATAATCTCCTTCGTCACTGTTCAGACTGAAGACAGAGCTGGAGGTTTTCTTTACTCTCTTGCAGTCCTTGCTAGAATTTTTGTTTGCACCTTTTGTGTTCGCCAGCTGTTGCAGGACATGATGACTCACTAGAAAACTGCTTGCATTTATCACAGTATCCTTGCGTGCTGCGTTTATCCTTGTAGTACTGATAAATACCGGGCTGCAGGGAGCCTGGGTTTGGGACAGCTCCAGTCAAGCTCGTAAATAATCCTTTCTTTGCACGAACCTGCTGATGCTTCCAAGGTGTGTGGAAACTAAAATATCCTGAATGCTCCCCTCCTTCCTTTCAGATAGAAAGTGGAACAGAAGAGGCCAAGAGCTTGTCTAGGCTAGGGAGCTTGGCTGCTTTGAAAGAGGTGTGGGAATGTGGTGGTGTGCTGGTACCCCGGGCTCATTTTGGCCGTGTCAGGGAGGGGCAGATGCCCTTCCTGGGAAGTTTCAACACTTGTCTGGTCTGACTTGGGAGCTAGTCCTGCTCTGAGCAGGAGCTTGGGGTAAAGATATCCAGATTGGGTTCAACCAAAATTATTCTGTGACACGGTTTCTTTTCCACTGTAGGCTTTGCAGCACCACCAGAATTAATGTCTCTGGTTTAGGAGGCAAGCAAGCCTGAGATACCAGGCGGTGGCTGGGTTAGCAGAGCAAGGGCCAGGGGCCGATGCGCTCTGTGACGTCCTGCTCTGCCTGGGGACAGCGCCGTGAGCCCCTGGCCCGAGGAGGATGCTCCTGCAGGAGGACCAGGCTGCTGGCAGGGTTTGCTGCTTTGCAATCGCATCTCAGCTGGGACTCAGGCTCTTTCCCCTGAGCGGTTCCGTTTGCTCCTCGCTGATGAACGTGTTTGCTTTATGGGTGGAGGAGCTTGAAATATCCCGGAGTGATGAAGGTGGCAGAATGTATTCTCAGGGGGTATGACTGGCATATTTCCCTGTAAATATGCTCCTCGGGCTCTTCCTCATCAGCTCCTGAGGCGCAATGACAGCCTCCTCCCTGCCTCGCCAACCCCCCGAGTTTTGGGGAAGGCTGTGCTCGCTTTGCTCATTCTGGCATCCGCCTGGTTCACCCGTGGGAGCCCGGGAAACCCACG
>NW_009701062.1:27912-28816 GCF_000703405.1 Apaloderma vittatum
TTGCCTCTTGGCCAGTGGGCACAAGCAGGGCTCAGCCCAGGGGTGACAGCTCCACCGTGGCCAGAGGATGAGGGGCGCTGGTGTCTTTGGGAGCCCAGGGCCGAGGGAGTGGGTGTCTGTGGTGAGGCACCCCCCTTCGCGCTGCCTTCGCTTTGCAGGAGTTGAGAGAGAGCAATTACTGTGTGTTCTGATTGCGATGGGGAGGAAGCTTTATCCCTGCAACGAGCTGACACGGTGCCAGAAAGGGAAACAACAGGCGGGCACTGGAGTGTGAGGCTCAGGGTAATTTGCAAAAGGAGCCAACCAAACAAATTATTTACACTCTCTTTTGGCAGCCAGCTGGAGCGGCTTTCTGCAGAAGGGAACAAAACACGACAAAGGAGATGGAGAGAGAGAGGCAGAGGGAGGAGAGAGACCATCTCCAGTGCCTATTAAGAAAAAGTTGGTTCTCTCTGCACTGGGAATCATCCTCCCTCTCTCCTCCCCTGCTCTGCTCGCTCCGTGCGGGTCGGGCAGCGCCGGGGCTGGGTGCGCACTCACTGCGCCAGCTGCCCGTGCTCAGGGTCCCGCAGGGTCTGGGGGCAACGCCGCAGTGCCAGACCTCCTAACAATTAACAGCGTGCTTCTACTCTTCTGTTTAAAAACTTCAGAGGATTTTATACCCAGCCTTCTAAACGTGGTCCATTTGTGTGCCCGACACTGTGCCGTTCCATAACTTCCCATGCGAAGAGCCACAGGCATAAAAGTTTAAAAAGCCCGTAGGGGAAATGAGGGTTTTTTTATCGCGCAGACATGCCTGGTAAGGTTTGCAGTATCTCCCTGCAGCTCTGCCTTCATTTTTCTCCTACGTGAGGGCTCCTTTTTGCAGACAGAGCAGAACCTGGGCTGTGAGTGCAGAGGGGTG
>NW_009701062.1:28831-29474 GCF_000703405.1 Apaloderma vittatum
GGGGCGTGGGCCACCTCTCGCCACAACTTCCCCGCCCTGGGCTGCCGTCAGCACCCGAGCTGTGTGTCTGCTTGGTGCTTAAGCCAGATGCAAGCAAACAATTACATGGGCCGAACAAGGGAGAAATCATAATGACTAAAACCAGAGAGAGAATGGAGCTGCCTCCTTCTCGCTCCCCGGGCTCCCGACTTGCTAAATCCACAGCTCTGCCAAAGCCGTTGGTCGGCGCTCGGGCAGGGACGCGCGGCGCTGCCAGCCTTGCCGCTGGGACTCGGCGGCGCTGAACGCCCTTGGTGGACCCCAAGCAAATGTTCCTGACAAAGGCAAATGGCGGTTGCTCGGCTCAGAGCGAGCGTGGTCCAGCTGCTCCTGACGCAAGAAGAGGCCGGGGCAGTCTCTGTGACAGCCCGGGAGATTTCAGCATGTTTGCGATGTTTTGGCCTGGCTGCACAGATGCTGTTTTGCAGGCAAAGACAGGATTTTTCCTCTCGGGGCGCACTCGGCAGCCTGGTGCCTGTCTGTGCTTCCACCCAGTTGTACCTGCCCAGGTGGGGGGATTTTTTTACGCCCCTGTACCCGCCGAACCTCTCCGCCACTTGCCCCCGTACCTGCATGCTGAGAAGCTGCGCTGCTCCTTTTGTGT
>NW_009701062.1:29534-31125 GCF_000703405.1 Apaloderma vittatum
CGCTTTTACCTCTTTTATAAAATTCATGAAGCGGCCACCGAACCTCCAGGCTTTGTGCCGATGGCACTGCAGGGAGTTCACGGTCATCTGCGGGGCGCGCTGGTAGCAGACGGAGACCACGTGCACGGCGTCGTATAACAGGGCAGCGTCTGTCTAAAGTAAAGGGGAACAGCATTTGCGTCGGTGGCGGTTCCAGAGCGAGGAAGCATCGGCACAGCAAAGCAAGGGGGTCTGTAAAGTGTCGCAGGAGAAGCTGCAAGAATCCCTGCCCGACAGCCCACCGTCTGTCCGTCCGGTCCACTGGGACCATCCCACCTCCGGGGTGTCCAGCGGCCCCGCAGGCAGGGCTGGGCTCTTGGGGATCACCGGCCTCTCAAGAGACGCCCAGAACGCGTGCGATTTAACGCCAGGCTTGTACAAGCCCCTGAGCTGACCTCTCATGCAAAGCACATCCCCAAAACGTGTGGCTCTGCACATCACAGAGCCTCGTGAGCGTGTTTCGCTGCTACGGGATCTTTAGCCTACGAGATCACAGCTCTCTCTTCAAACCAGAGATTGTGAAAGCGTCGTTTGTCCGTGTGCTTCTGTTGTGGTGATTTCTAGTGTATTTACTCCTGTCTTGTCAAACAAGGAAGCTAGCTCTTTCTACAGAAGATAGTAGCGGAGTCTTCTTACTGAGTCTGTTTTGTCTGAGTGTAAAAAAACCCAACTATATGAGAACACATTATCCACACTATTTTATAATGGGGAAATAAGAAACAGAGAGGTTAGATGGCTTGTCTGTAGGCATGGAATTTTCCAAAATGATCCAAACTGCCCCTGAAATCAGGACCTCACAGATTTGTAACATCTTCTTGCATTTCAGTGATTTGAAGCAGGGAGAACTTTTTTTTTCCCTCCCATATACTGTGATGGTTTTAGATTCAATTTGAGATGCCTCATCTCACCTCTAAACATTGATCAAGAGAATTGGATTTATTTTTTGCTCCGATATGGTAAGTCCTCGTAGTGAAAATACATTATCTGCTGGCTTCGCAAAGCTACAAAACAGATCTGAGTGTAGCAGCAGCACAATAAAACACAATAAAACAAAATAAAACAGCAAACAAGTGGGCAAATATCTATTTGGCGGTGGAGGAAATCCTCCAACACTGGCAGCCATCCCCATGACCTTCCCTTCCCGCAGCACCCGACCTGCCTCCCTGCAGCAGGGACGGGTTTTGTAAGGTTGGGGCTGGGGGAGAGGGGGTAGGAGAACGTCTCCAAGCAATTTCACGGTGAATTACATCCCGTACTGCCCAGCTGAGATCACGTCCCTGCTGGGACAGACACCAGACAAACACACAAAAAAGGCAGGATGCCCTCTGCAGAAGCAAATGGGGAAAGGGGGCAGAGGGGGCGACGGGGGGAACCCAGCGGTGTCTCGGGAATGTGCTGCTGCAGCCGTGGGCAGCGCTGCAGAAAAGCAAAACGCTAAAGGAGAATGGTGAGGGAAAAAAAAGGAACAGGAGAGATACGAGGAGCCATTTCAAGGTGAAACTCTGGGAGGCTTTGCCACTTGTGGGGTTGGCTCTTGCGGATCTAAAGGGAG
>NW_009701062.1:31232-34135 GCF_000703405.1 Apaloderma vittatum
CAGTGGAGCAGAGCTGCCATCAGACCCTAAAAGGAGTCATCAAAGCTGCAGCAAAGCCCGTCTCTGGGCACAGCCTTGGCGCTTTCTCCCTGCATCAATCTCAGCAAATTGCCTGACGTGGTCCAGCCCCGTGCTGGGCTCCCAGCCCGGGGTGCTCCGCTGCCCTCAGGGGCTGCCTGGGGATAGGGTGGCAGCCAGAGCCCTGCAAACCCCTCTGGGGGAGGCCACGGCTACCTGGCCTCTCCGGTGGGACCCGAGTGTTTCTGCTCCCTGGTGCAGCTCCCAGAGCTCAGCCGAGGGTCCTGCCCTGAGCTGGGATGGGACTTGTGGGGAGCACCCAAAGCCCTTTCCTGGGTGCTCCAGGGTTTGGGGCACATCCAGCCCATCCAGGTCAGCGAGCATTTGCTTCATCTGCTCGTCAGGTGAGCACAGAGAAATCACAGAATCATAAAGGGTGGAAAAGAGCTCTAAGAACATCTAGTCCACCCCTGCCGCGCCTGAATGAGGGGCACAATACCCAGCTGATTGCAGCTTCCTCCCTTCTTGTTCCCAGCGTGAAATAGCCAGGGTGCTTCCCCACCGTGCTCAGCCCTTTCTGGAACTGAAAGCTTTACATTTTGCCAGTCCTGGGGGCAGCTTTTTACTGGCAAGAAGGGAGGGGAGAGGAGGAGCACTTACTGTCAGAATTGGCAGATCTGCTGGCAGCTGCAGGAGGAGCTGTGAACACAGCAGTGGGCTGCAGGGGACTCACCAGCCGAACTCGCTGCATTTGAGGGGCGGTTATTAAAGAATGCAAGTAACTACCTCGGGGAAGGTACCTGGGATGAGTTGTTAGAGTACATGAACCACCAGAAATAGCATCTAGGCCTTAACGAATGTTCCTGCCTTTCCTAGCGCTCTGGTCTGCTTCTCAGACCTCAGCCGTTCTTTGTTTAAACTTCTCGTACCATCATGACGCCGTCGAGCAGCCCCAGCTCTGCCTTGGGCGCCGACTGCAGCCGCTCCATGGACCACTTCTCGATGATGGAGGACACGTGCGGGTTCTCCACGTTGAGGATCCGGAAGCCGGTCAGGTTCACTCCGGAGTAGCGGTATGGTTCTAGGTCTAATGCATAAAGATCCTTAAAAGAGAGAAACCAGTTTAAACATTTTGTTTAGCTTTGTTTTGTTTGTCTTTGCTGCATCAGCTCGTGTCTCTGTTTGAAGTGAGAAGGCAGAGCCTGCGGGAGGTGGGCGGGAGGATGATGCCCTCCCGGATTCGGCGGATTGTACTGTCTGTTGCCATCAGTCACTGCCTGCAGAGACTCGTAGGTGTTGGTGGAATTTGGGTGTCATATGTGCAGGTTCTCTCACACACAGCAGAGAGGAACTCCTGCCAAAGAACTCCCTCTGTGCATAAAAGAGGCAAGTGAATTGCGGGGAGAAAACCAGAATCGCTATCTGTAACTGTGAAAAAGGAGGCTTGTGACCAAGGGGAGGGGACAAGGCGGAGATGCTCGAGCTGAAGCTCCCTGGGCTCTTCCCACGGAGGGTTTGCCGTGAGCGCTGAAGCCCACGGGATGATGCAGGTGATGGGGGAACTCTGATTGCAAAATGCCAGCTTGCAGACAGCTATCAAAGAGGAACTAAGACGCATTTCTTGACATTACAACCAGCCTACACAGTCTGCAAGTGAATGAGAGTGCCCTTTATATGATTTAAAAATCCCACAGCCAGGCAGCGCTCAGCTCTGCTGGCAGCCGGCCCACGAGCATCGCTTGGCAGGCAGCGAGGGGGCCACTCGGAGGCCTCCGCCACTGCACGTCCTTAATGCATCTCTTGGCTCCGCCGTACGTCCAAATATTAACTTCAGTTCGGGGATTAACCTTAATGCTCGGTAGCTCGTCTGAGTAGTGTGGGGTTAGGCAGCAGGGTACTGCAGCTGATCTGCTCAGCAAATGCCCAGGGCAGCAGAGCCGGGCGGAATCGTGAATGACCGCGGTGGGGAACAGCAGTCGGGACGGGCTTTGGTAATGGGAACCATTTGCTGGGTGGGACAGATTTAACCAGAGTTTATCCTGAACGGTTTCTGCAAGTGTTCAATGGCAGGAAGGATGTGGGGAGCTGGAAAGGCAACAGCACTGCCTTCTGTGATAGAAGGTGGGAGGCAAATACGGGAAAAGGGTTCGTTGCTCTCACAAGGGATTGTGCAAAAGACTTTAAATACAGCACGAGATTTTGTGGCTGTTGCTGGTTTCTATAATGTGGTTGTAGTGGTGGGACCCAGCCAGGATGCGCGTCCGCCCCAGGCTGCGCGTCCGCCCAGACACGGCGCCATCAGCGGTGAGCGCCGCTCTGCCCATGGGGGAGCTGGAACAGCGCTGGCCCTAAAACACATTGCCCCCAGCAAAGCATAGCAAAACCAGCACCTCCCAGCAACCGAGACTTCATTCTCCATGGGAGAGCAAGGAATTCTTACAGCTGTTTTGCTTTAATAAGCTTTGATCTGTTCCTTAAGCGCTGGCCTCTGACTTTGCCCCCCCAGGCGTTCAGCTGATGGATGCCGTGTTTTAATGTGCAGGTGCAGCCAGGGGCCGACTCATAAATCACACCCGCAACCGAGTTCAGGGGCTTTGTTCTTTGGGGCTTTTTTCCCCTGAAAAATTGCAAGTGCAGTCCTCCACGCTTTGTTAAAGGCCGCTCTGAAAACCAGGCCATAGCGTTGACTTTTAAATGACTTATGCTAACTACGGGCAGCTACAGTTGTTTATGGGCCTGACCCACTGAATAGGTTCATTTTCTCAGGATTCATAACTTTTAGCCAGACGCTTCAGTTTGCATTCTGGAAATTGCTGTGGGGAGGTATCTTTGGTTGCAAAAGCAGATCGGTTCCCCCTCGGAAGGTGACTGCACATGACAAATGG
>NW_009701063.1:0-329 GCF_000703405.1 Apaloderma vittatum
CCCAGCGGCAAGAACTTTGCTTTAAACAATCCCATTGCCAACACTACAACCATCGACCGAGATCAGACCTTTAACTGCTGTCTCGGCTCCTGTGCTGTAGCTCACATTAGCAAAACTCTTACAAAACAAGTACACTAACTCGCTTCCACTATCTGTGTTACAATACACATTTCACAGATCGTTTAGCATAGCTTCGGGCTAAATTAAGGTGAAACTATCTCAAAGCCTTTGCCGCGTGCCGCGACTATCGGCACATGCGAATGCCTTTCACGGTAGAACAGCGATTAATCAGTGGGACTGGGATAAAAAGAAGACAGACTCGGAAAATG
>NW_009701063.1:376-772 GCF_000703405.1 Apaloderma vittatum
AGAGATAAATAATTGCATAGACAAAAATGCGTACAATAATTAACCATTCCACCTGAGCTACTATTTCTACAAAAGCCTTACTCCAAAAGATGTGGTTACAAGCCGTAAATTTTCCTTTCATGGAGACAGCACGCCTGTTTCAAGAAAGAAAAGCCTCCAAAGTGTGAGGAATCTACCACGTTTGCACAATCATTAACTTTACGCATCTATTGCTACCAACTCAAAAGAGTGTCGTAGTTAAAAGATTTGTGATAAACATGAAGCTCTGACCACCGAAAAACTGAATTACGTGCTTTCGAATGCCAATGTCAAGGCGATCAACCTTGTCCAAGCACCTTACTCTGGGACAAGAGAATACAAAAAGAAAAGAAAAAGAAAAGACTATTTCTAAATTCC
>NW_009701064.1:0-16125 GCF_000703405.1 Apaloderma vittatum
CAGTCTAGGCCATTCTATGATTCTATGATCTACTTAGTACAGTAATTGTTGCCCTTTTCATCATGTACGTAGGACTATTAGCAGATACATCAGATGAAGCCCTATACTTTACTCACTACAAACACAGAAAGAACACCTCCTACATCTTTACCCTACCTCACAGAGCAGCTCTGCCATACTCGTTTTGCCTCCCAGAGAAATGCATGCCAGAAGAAAACATCACTCACGGGTAATTATGTACAATCAAACCATGAGCAGACTTATGAACACAAGGAGATTAGAAGGCGGCTGTAACCATCAGCAATTCAAGACGAACCATATTCCAGTTAGTGATGAGTCAGAGCAAATTAAAGCAGTAAGAATAGGCAACACCAGCTGAGTTCCTTCTGGGCAAAATTCATGTACATATCATTAGCCCGTGTCACCTGAGACCCAGTGACTATCCAAGACATTTCCACACCACTGGCACACATGACAGAAAATTTACCACTGGAAACCCATACCTTCCTGGCACAACAGCAAGAAGTCAGGTGCGCAACACAACGGCATGAAAATGTCCATGTTGAATAACCAAAAGCTGTCCTACCCTGAATGGCAGCTGTTCTCCACAGCCAGCTATCTTAGTGTCAGGCTATGCTCAGGTTGTTAAACTAGAGGTTTAGTGACAGGAAGATCTCTGAAGCATGACTGCATAAAAAGGTCCTGACAAATTTCCTTGTTTCAACATTTTGAGCTGGCCAGAGATGAGACATTGCTCCTGGCTTTCCTGCAGGCTACACTGACCGATTAGTATGGCACTGAACCTAGGTAACGTGTCCCAGAAAAAGCAGATCATGAGCTGAGGGCTTGAAACTGCCCACATCCATGATAGATGCCTGTACAGAGTGCTAAATGACTTAACAAATTTTTCCAGTTTTCCTCGGAGTGGGGCAGTGTGTGTCCTCCTTTGAGAGTAAGTAACATAATTACATAGGTACAAGCAATGTGCTGTGGACGTTAAGCATAAGTGAAGAAGTCCAAAGACCAAGTTCTTGCGTGAGCAGCTTTATGATCTGAGTAGGTAGCACAAAGCCAGGGAACGAATGGGATGCAGCTTAACAAAATTGCAACTGTGACTGTGCTGTAAGCTTCGTGATTTCTTTGTTTGCTTACACGCTTTCTTCAATTTATCCTGCCTTTGCTCTTTCGCAAAAACATATTTTTACAGATGGGGCTAAAAATAGCAATGGATGATAGAAACAGAGGACTGAAGAAGGTAAGTGTTGCCAAGTGAGCCTGCATGAGGTTTCTGCAATTCTGTCCAAGTTAAATTGGTATTAGAGTAGCCATTGCTAAGGCCTTTCTATTTTTCTCCTCTCTGTAGACAACAAGACTTCTGTAACTGACTATGCTTAGTATTCCTGAGCTCTTAATTTTTACAATCAGTCAAGCATTTAGTTTAAAAAAAAAGTTGTTTTGACTGACATTATGCTGGCATTTTTTCAATAGCACCAGAGGAGTCTGATTGGAAACTCAATTTTATTTGTAGTTCAAAAACTCCACGGAGACTGTATTATCAAAATTATTTTATGATTGCTTTGGGAGAAAATATTTTTTTCTCTTGTGCAGATTGCAGAAAAAGATAGGTTTGAATTTTTTGCAGGTGTGAGCACGGCTCTGTCAAATCTTGTATGCTTTTAAGCCCTGGTTAGGAGTTCCAAACATTGTATTTTGAGAAGATTAGACAAGAAGGTTATTTTCAACTTCGAGACTCCCATTTCTCCCAAGGTATCCATAAAAATCATGCAATAAGGTTGTCCAGATGTTAATCTGCAAGTGCAAAGTGTCTTCCCCAGCAATAATTCGGACTTAAGGGAAAACCAAACCAAATCTACTTAGAAGCCTACTCTGCTTTTCAAGGAAGGAAAGTTTAGCAGACATATTCCATGGTTCAGGATGGCCAGATTCCATATGCCAGAGCTTCTCCATGTGGCATCAGCAAGAAAGGAGTCCTAGGAGCAGCAGCTTAAGGCTCTTGGTTTGCACAGGCATGACAGTTTGTTCCTTAGGCATAAACTAAACAGAAGCAACAAAATAAGGACAAAGAGAAATTCCTACTGGGAGCATACCTCAAAATACTGCTTGTTTTTCCCTTGTCACTTAAGAAAGTGCTTGTACCAGAAGCAAGAGAAACATCTTTTCAGTGAAGACACAGAAGGAAATGCATCGCTCTCTAGATAATACCACCACAATTTGTGCGTGTGTGTGACCTTCCCTCTCAACTCACTTCTGTTTTAAACGATCTGGAGCAACCAAAATAAATGCAAAGAAAAAGGGATTATTTTGCAATTTCATCCTCCTCCCAGCCCTCTTCCCAAATGTGAAACACTTGCTTAGGAAGGACTCCTCTTCAAAGCTAAGTGAAATCTCTGTATTATCCCTTCCATCCGTAGCCCTCTCAAACTTTTTTAATTAATTTTACTGCTGCTTTCAAAGAGGTCTCCAAGTTGGCTCAAATCCCTTTAGATCACATATCAGTGTTAGCAACAGAAGACATATTATTACTCTCTCATTTTCTTTTTCTCCTCTTCTTTCTAAGAGGAAGCAAGAAGGGATGATGAGCCATGTTATCACTCTAGAGTATGAGGCAACTACTGCATCTAAGGCAAACTCTGGATTCATTGCTGCTAACTAGATAGATGCTATGTCAGTTTTTTGGGTTTTTTTCTGTAGCTTTATTTTTTCTTTTTTTTTTGGCAAATCCTAAAAGACTCAGTCTATTCCATAGTCATCTGACTAAGTCAAGACAGGTCTGAAATACATTTTTTTCTTCTTCCTTTTTTCCAGCTTTACTGGAAAACTCAAGAAAAAAAACTTAGATTTTCAAAAGCATCAGAACTCTTAAGTAGATACAATGGACTCTGTGTGAGACCATGGACAGGATATTTCCTAATGCAAAGAGTTGTCAGGTAAGGTTTTACAGCCAAATTCACACACAATGTAAGGTAATGGCATTCCAGTAAAGGCAATTTGAGCATAGTGAAATAGCAGCCCCTTATACCAAAGTTGAATTTGACAGAAGTGATTTTAATGGATTCTTTTTCCAAAGTAATTATTTCATCTTTGTTCCTAAAAGAGTGAAAGAGAGGGAGGGGAAAAAAAACCAAAACACCAAATTCGTACAGATGTCAGACATTTTTAAAGAGGAATTCGTCTATTTTGATGTAAACTCACTGCAGATTGCACTATGAATTTGTCCCATTTGCCAATTCATTAAAAGAGAGAAAGAAAAAGAACCTTTTTCTTTCACAGAGCAAAATTCTTAGTACAAGCAGGGTTTCAGAGTAGTGTTAGAGTGACATATAATGAAACAGAAATGCAGTATTTGTAGCTGTTTTTAAGTGCATCAAAGCAAGGAAAATTATTTGCCTGCAGTAAATGTTGAAGAGAATTTATAAAGTCCCTCTCCAACAAAAAATCAGAAGAATCAAGAGCACCATAAAATCAAGAGTTAACATATTTTTAAAGCAAATTTTCACTTGTGAAATTTTCATGGAGAAAGAGCAGTTCTTCGTTTTTCTTATTCTCACTAGTAATGCTCAAAAAAGAAATCTGCAATTCCTACTTCTCCATTTTTCTATTCCACCATGGCTGTTTAAAATACAGTTCTTTTATATGGAGCATTTAATCAGATGGAAGTTAAATAAATGGAATGGAAATGATGGAAAGTCCCAAGTAAACTCTTCACTAAATAATGTTTATTTGGACTTGAAATTTGAAAATGAAAAGAGCTGAACTGAGGCACTCTGTTGGGAATCTGTTGCAGAACAGTCTGTGTGGCACTTTCTTGTTAGGAATCTCCGGCACTGGCAAAAATGCCTCTCTGATTCATCCTTGATGCTTTTCACTTAGATGAAAAGAGAATTTCTAATGAACTCTTCCATTTCACTGAACTTTCTTTGAAATCCAAAGGCCATAAAGACCCCTGAGCAGGAACATAGGGCTATGCCAGTGCTGTGTGGACACTTAGAAGCTGAGATTCAACAACATAATTTTGACACCAACTACAATGCTGTGATTCTCTCCTTTTCCCTCTCTCGGTATCTCAGCCTTTCCTCTCCTTCTCCTTACCTTCGGGGACTTCTCTTTTTGTAGAAATACTTTTTCTTCTGTACTGCCATTTTTATCTCACGTCCCAAATCCAATCTCCTTGCTTGGCTTGTTTCCCCTGCTTCCCCACTGCAGCTGCCCTACACAGTGTGAGCCTGTTCATCCATCATGAGCCCGAGCGATCTGCTGCAGCATCTCATCTGGCAACAGCATCACCACCACGGGGCTCTCTCCGGTGGGTTCCTGGAGAGTTTTCCTCAGCAAAAGGACAGCTGGGATCTGAGCCATGTGCAGCTCCACGAGCCAACCCCAGCCGAGTCCTCCCACCGTAATGCCACACCAAACCTCTGTTTTATTTCACTCAACTGCCTGTTCTCCAGAAGCCAAATTAGGCAAGATGCCTAGACAGCTTCACAAAGGCAGCTGAAAAGTGTAGGTTTAATTAGAAAAATGCTTTCCCTGTACACAGGTGATTTCTGCTGGGAACCTCCAAATGCCTACAGTGATGAACCAGAATCTGGTAATCTGCCCAGTCTTTTCTAGGAGGCAGCTATCCACCCATTGGTGCCCAGTGTTAGGACAAGACGTAACAGGCGCAAATTTGAACATAGGAAGTTCCATCTAAACATAAGGTGAAAATTTTTTACTTTGAGGCTGGCAGAGCATTGGAAGAGGCTGCCCAGAGAGGTGGTGGAGTCTCCATCTCTGGAGACACTCAGATGCCACCTGGACACCATTCTGTGCAGCCCGCTCTAGCTGAACCTGCTTTCGTAGAGGGAGGGGTTAGACTAGATGATGTCCAGAGGTCCCTTCCAACCCTTAATGTCCTGTGAATAAGAAAGGCAGTTGTGACTCTAAGGCTGATGGTTGCCTTCCAGACCTTAGCATTGCCAACTGAAGTCTATCCCATACTCAGAGGTTTGCCAGGAAAGGTTGCATGAGCTTCACACAAGGGCAGTCAGGTTATCTCAAGCCACCTATATCAGCTGCTTATGCAGCTGACTTTGCTTGAAGCTTATTTAGCAAGTGCTTCCTGGCTCCTTTCCACTGGCAGAGCTCAGGAGACAGGAACATATGCAAGATGGGAATATCGACCATCTGGGGATGGTAAGAAGTTAACCAGCACAGCTGCTGGCAAAGTGAACATCTGTCTGTTGCCCAGGTCTCCTTTCACAAAGGAAAATGCTCCTTCCCACAGATAATAAAAGTATCTGCTCCCTCACTAAAAAAATATACTTTGTCTGTGGTTAAGTTTGTCTACAGTGTACCTTAGCCCATGCAATGGCCTGTGTTACCATGGCTAGATTGCTTTGGATATCAAAGCTAACTTGAGTATACTGCAGTGTCAAGCACATCTAACCTTTTTATGGCAAGTTTTAATGTAAATGAGACACAGTAAAACTGAGAGGAAACAGCACTGAGAATATTCTCTACGATGTTTTAGCACAACCAGTACTACATATATGTTGGATAATAACAACGTGATTCCCTCAGACTACTTTCTTTCCTAAAGAACATGACACATGGTTCAGTTCTTAATGTTTAAACTTTTTTCCACCCACTAATTAAATAAGTTTTCAAGCAGCTCCCCAGTACGCAGGCAATGCCATTGTTTATGAACTCTCTGGGGCCCTCTCTGAAGCACTGCTGAGGATTTGGCAAGCCTCTTAGACCCAGCTAACAGTGTCATGTACACCCCATCTGCACTGACCTATGCATCATGCAGAAGAAAATGCTACCACAGTCGAAGGACATTGTTAAGACACGGAGGATTCCAGATTTAGGAAATTCAGAGCCCCAGAGCAGACCTTAAGTCTCATGCTAATCCCACCCAAGAATGCAAACCATGTTACAGCGTTGCTACAGGGAGAGCAGTGTCAGGCAGGAGGGAAACTTTTACCACCCAGCATTTATCAGGAATCTTTCTGGCCTGGAAATATCCTGTTCTCATGCCTCCCAGGCACTGTTGGCTTCACCCAGCGTGAAATCACCACTAACACTGCTTGTCTCTCACAGTAGTTTACTTCACTCCAAGGTGCAAGCAATTCTTATTTTACTCTAACTCACACATTCCTACTGGTGATATCTTTAGGCTCTCCTATTCTCATTACATCAACAGGAGACTGTCTTACTCTTATTAGCCAACAAGTTTTCAAAGGATTGTGTCTAGAGAGGGAATTCCTTCCTGAGAACACAAGAAGCCACTTCTCTCTCTGGCTGTGTCACTACTACTTCTATCAAATTCTCTTCAGCTTCCCAAGAAGCTGCCTGTTCACCTCCTGCCTGTGCTGCCTCCCCTCCATCTCAGTACAACATAGCTCAGGGCATCGCTCAATCCCCTTTCCACTGTTGCAAATGACACAAAAATGATGAGCTTTATATCCAGAGAGAAAGATGAACACACTTATGCTCTCTTTTTTTTCTATGCTTGGCTAAATACATCTCAGCTACTGCTCCTGATGGTCTGTGTTGCAGTAAGAGCAGCAGGGAAGAAGTAACCGTCCTTTTACCAGTATAACGATTCATCCTTCTAATACATTTCCTGTGTTTTCAGAAATTTCCCTTTTTTAGGGGAAGGTAAATAAATCCTGCAACTCACATGAGTGTTCTATTTTTGACAGTTCTCAAGGATATCAGATTAATGGACAATGTTCAGTATCATGAAAATACCATGCAAGAAAAGGGAAAAGCCACGGTTCCTGGGAAAATGCATAGAGATTAAGTGTTCCAGCATGAAATGTATTTCACTGCTCTCCTGCTGGCTCTTTGCCTGCCTTCATGTGGGGAGAAAGAATAAGGTGTGAAGCCAGATCAAGCTTCCTCTTCTGTCTCCAACAGGACAAGCCACAACCAAGGAAAAAGCACTGCAAATAAGCCCTGCATACAGATGCTTTTCAAGCAAGCAGGACAGGCAGTCCCAGTGGAAGGTGAGCTCATGTTTAAGCTTGTCTGGCCAAATGCACATTTTCTCCAGAGAAAGTGTTACCAGTTTAGGGATATAGCTGTAACTAAAGTCATATGGGCTTTTCCCTACTTCCTAAAATTATTCTTCATTAAGCCTATCACTGAAGTAACACTCAAATATTTATCTCATTATTAACAGCTACAAATGATGTGTTCCACCATTCACAGTTAAATTCAAGAAAATTCAGATGTAATTTTTAATCCTGTTCATCTTACAATTGGCATATTTTCTAGGACTTTTCCTTCAATGTGAGGCAATGCTCTGTTCACAGGATACAACCTGCCAGAACTTGTCACTTTTGTCCACTTTTCACTTATATCTCTTTAACTTTAGCCCAACATCTGTATGTCACCGTCTCTCCTTAGAACTGTAAGTGCTTTTCAAAGTCTGCAATGTGCCAGAGTTTTCCCAGTCATTGCTAGCCACTGAAGACATTTATTCTGTTCTTCTGGAACATCATCTCTGTAAGTGACCTAAGAAGGTGCTACGGAGGCAAACACTGCCATGCTCTGGCTACCCCACAGTAGCTCATTGGAGAGCTAGCACTTACTGACAGCATCCCATTATCCCAGTTAAAAGATCTCCCACTGCACAGTTAAATGTGTGCCACACCACTCAGAACCAGCCTTATCAGCAAGCGAAAAAGAAAGGCTAAGAAAGTGTGCTTACTTAAAAGCACAGACTAGCAGTAGTGGAGTAAAGATACAAAAAAAATAATCAAAATGCATAATTAAGTTTTAGTAAATAACAAATGATCTCGCTCAGCTGCCCCAACACCTCAGGCACCTTCCACTTCTCCTAAACTAAGCCAGTCTCCCTCTACATCCAGAAGACGGACCCTGTACTTCTACTGCCTGAGGTGGCACTGGCCTCCACCTCTTGCCTTCCCCTATGCCCTCTAAGAGGAGTGGGAAGGCCTAGAGCAAAACCTGTGACACTTCTTTAAACTACATCCAAAGCTTAAATGCCTTCAACCTTTCAACTTCCTGTAAGTGCAGGATGGGTGGCTACGTAACACTGCAGGGATGAAGTCAATCTAGCCAAGGTTTTATAGTTTATATTTCTATTACGCTTTTTACTTAGCACATTCCTGGCCTCAGCATCTCTTATAGACATCTAAAGAAAGTGTAGTATAACTTGATATTATGTATTAGGAGGAATATCAAATTAACATCTCCTTATAGCAACGGCTGGAGACAAGCCACTTGTCCAGATGAACCTTTCTTCTGCCACAGCCTGCAGACCCTTATGTCTGAAGAGGCAAACAGAGGCTTCAGATATAGAAAGCACTTGAACCAGTGAACGAAGCAACATCCACAACGGAAAGGCTCTAGTGAAGGTAAAGACACTGGTTAAGTAGCCCATCAATAGTCCATGAATTTTAAACAGTCACTTGTGAGTGAATCAGTGATGACTCAAAGAAAAGACAAAATGAAAAGACAAAACAAAAACAAAAGACAAAACTAAAAGACAAGAACAGAGGAGCCAGGGTTGCCCCATCAGAAACTCAGGCAGGTAGCTTCTTCCCAGCATTAGCAAACTATTCTCTGCTAGAGGGAAAAGGAGAGAAAGGAAAGGGAAAAAGGAGTAATATGTCTACATTTTATGCTACATGTCTGCTATGCCATCCCCAGGACCTTCCCTTCAGGGATGACGGGCAAAATAAGTGAATGGGAATTACTGTGGGATAGATTGCTGTCTCTTCTAAATTATAATAGTACTTTGCACTAGTCCTCCTAATTATTTACTTCATGGGGTGGATCCTCCTGCTAGCTAGCCTAGAAGAACAAAGGGAGTAGACATCTGCTGCCCCTTAGGTCTAAAAGAGGAAAGCTCATCACCTGAGAAACTATTTTCTGTTTACCAGAGTGGATACAAATGTCTCCAGTCCTTCCTTCCACCCCAGCCTTGCAAAATGATAAGTGTTAGCAAGTTTAAAGCTGCAACTTAAATTTGTCCCTTACATGTTGAATTCGGTGGCGATATGAACACTGATGAGCTCACCCATGCAGGACCATGGCTAGTGACCAGCCACCATCTCTTAAGTAAAGCACCCTATGTGGTAACCCACTCCATCAATTGTGTGGACACTTCTTAGGCATCGAATTAGCTGAGGAGAAGGTAAATCGAGTGAGGATAACCCTGCAGCAAAGCTGCTGCACCCTGTTAAGTGCAGCACGGAGGCAGCAAGGCTGCATTGAGCAGTGCTAGCCCCAGCTGCCACTTGGGAGCCTGTCGTGTGTGGGAAGATACTTCTGAGCAATTTACACACTGTGAGCTAGTGGCTGGTGATTTCATTTATCTTCATTGTGACAATAAAAAACAACTCCAACTTAGCACTTGCAGGTGACTCAATACTGCCTTTTCTAACTCCCCAGCAGAGCGACAACTGTTCAGGTTTCCTTCTTTTGTGTTCTCCTGACATTTTAATGAGGCTGAAACTCAAAAGACGTATATTAATGCCTGCCACTCCAGTATTGGAAATTTTTGTCAATCTACACACATAGAAGTTTATTTCGAAAACTGCACTGTCACCGGAAGTCAAATTCAACAGATTTATCCTGCTGACCCGAGTTTCATCATCAGATGAATGATTATGGGGAGAGGTAAAAGCAGAGAACTGGAGCACTATCAAAAAGCCTCACTCATAAACAGATACACACTCATACATACATAGACTGTAATATCACCAGCTAGGAAGTCAGCTCAAACACAAAAAATCTTTAAGTACTTTCAGATTCTAGGGAATTATATTTAAATTGGGTTTTCATGGCATGCAGAAATGGAGCTGCTGGAAATCTCCAAATCCAGTTCTTATTAAACTGTCTGTTATTAATTGTCTCTCTAGTCATAGTTGGTCATGTCTCTGCTGAGGCATTTCTGAACTTGGGGACAGCCCGTCAGGCTTCTTGTAGCACTTCACAGTGCCTTTCTCCTGGGAAGTTATCTCCACATGGGCTAACTTCTCCTTTTTTATCACTCCGGACTGAATTTTGTTTTCTGCATCCCCACATGCCTCTGGAAATGGGCACATAAATACCCTTTGGCCTCTTACCCACAGGCAGGTGAGGCTAGGCCCTCCACTCCCCCCACTTTATAGCGCCTGGTCATTTTCTTAAAAAAAAAAACCAAAACATAATCTGCATTTACAAACCTTTTTCCATATTGTTTTTAAGGTGGCCACTTAAAAAAGAGCCGTGGAGCCTTTCACTCCAGCCTGCCGCCCCCTCCCTCAGCCACCAGAGGGCGGTGGGCAACACCTCTAACACTTTCCCCCCATCATGTTACTTTTGATTTTTTTTTGCAATATGGCAAAACAATCCATTTAGGCTAAATTTTCCACTCGGTCTCCAAGCAGTTATGCAAGATGTTACTGCGGAGTTTGCCAGTATTTGCTCTTGAGTATCAAAACAGTAAGCTGGAAACGCAAGACTCAGTCTATTCCTGAGTTACCATCATTGAAATGCACCTAATTAAACCAGGAAATCAAGGGTAGGGTGGGACCGCATGAAAAACAAGTTTGTTTTCCAAAATTTAGAGAGAGCACATAGCAATATCCAAAGACAGCAGGCTGCTGTTTTGATAGTGCTCTAGGAGAAGGTGATAAAATTATGCAGTGGACATAATTATTTTCTCTTTTTTAATATCACTCATCCCAGGTCCCAGATTCCACTTTTACAACAAAATTATTATTTTATCATGGAAACCCACATTCATTTTACTATTTGTAACCTTTTAAGTTCAGCATTGTTTAATTCAGATCAAAGGAGGAGACATCAAGTCTAAAGATTTAAAGATTTAAAAGGGCTAGAGGAAACTCCTTCCCTAAGGCCAGGGTTTCAAAGCTAGTGCTATTAAGACTTTCTCACTCAACTATGAGGTAGTGGTATTCAGCACTGTCTTATCTGAAGCCATTTAGATTTTTTTAGAACCAAAAGGCAAAACTAAGAGCACAATTATCATCTCCCGTGTTTGAAAATGTCCATCTTGCTTCTTTTCATTGCTTTCCTTTCTGCACTGAAATGTTGAAACTCCGAGTCCTCAAAAAAACCCTCCAATTTCATTTCTGTCAACAGTCTGAAGAGAAACATCTTGATAACATCTCATAGGGCTGACACATCTTCATTCTGGTGTTCTGGTTATTGAAGACAAATTGTCACACTCCTACACATTTTCAACGTATCGATTTTGATTTATTAAAGCAGTAACTTTGCAAGTTATTATAGACAACTAGATTTTATCCAAATTACTCTTCAGCATTGGGTAAAGAGGGAAGCTGATTTTAATACAGTCGGTATTATATACTACCCAGAGATTACATGCTTAAATAATTTTTAATTCATAAAAGTAAATTATTACTTATACTGTAGTTGAACCATAAATATGCTTGTTAGCATTCTAGATATGAATATTTCAGGCTATTCTGACTGGGCATCTGTGGTATGCTACGTTTTATTTTAGTCTTCCTTCCACGGGCAAGTGTCATCCCTAGTCTTCCAGCTGATAAAAGTTGATATGAATTTTAAATGAGATTTTTAGAAAATATTTTTGTGATACAGACTTAAAGCTCCTACTCCCAGTATAACTGGTTTACTTTGCTTGCAAGAGCATATATACTGTGTAAATCCTGTACACAATAAATTATTAATTCTTTTTTGCCATTGCTTTCATCTGCCCATGCAGGACAGATCTTACGCATGCTTTCCTGCATTAATACACAGAAGCATTTAGGAAAAGAGAGTTCAAAATAAAAATGAGATGAAGGAATTTGTGGGGAGCTGGAAATGGCAGATTTTTCTCCCTGTACCATCTGGATACCCCTGGGTTTTCACGGACAAGCTGGCACCTTCCTTTGCTGTGGCAGCTCCAGGGTCACAGTGTGTCTGAGCCATTTGCTCCCCGCTCAGAGCGCCCTCCGCTTTACATGTCGTTTTGCAACCACTACATCATGAAGGAAATAAAATTATTCCCTAAGCATGACTTGGCTGCCCTCTGCTAAACCTCGCCACATCCTGCGAAGGGAATGTTTGCAAAGCATTCCCCTACATAAAAAATCAGACAGGAATCAATAATTTATTACAATTTGAATATAGCAGGCTACCCACTGAAGTCTGAAGAGCAGTATCAGAGAACAAGCAAGCAAAATCCAAGTATACTTTGGGAACTTTGTGACCTTCTCTTTCCATAAGTTCAAAGTCTCAGATAAAGGATTTTCCAGAGGCTGACAGCAGTGAGAGGCAGCCAGATAAGATATTTAGAAATAGAAATACGGGCACTCATAAAAACTGCAAAAAATACTTTTGGTCATTAGGCATATTAATAGTATCCTTAGTAGCATTTTATCGGACTCAGAAAAATACTGCAAAAAGAGTCTCAGGGGAACAACACCAAACATGCTACACAGGTTGATGATCCTTCTGTTGATGTACAAGCATGTTTCTTTTTCTTCCAGCCCCCTCAGCCCTCAAATTAGCCTGTAACTTACTCCTCATTTTATATAAATGCTTTCTATTACACCTCTGCTGCACTGAATACTCAGGAAGCAAGAATGTGTCCTCCAGCCACCATAAAACCTAAAGCTTCAGGTGATGCCCATTTGAGCACAGTGTAAAACTCCACAGCCTCCACTTCAGGAGGCAGAGCTATTACTGCGGACCACGAGGAATGTAACAACACCACAGGGAAAGAAAATGTCTCCCTGGCTTGGTTTCCACCAGGTGTCAACTTTTATGGGTCCTACTCCTATTTAGCTACTTTATAAAATGCTCTACCGTGTTAGAATCACGTTCACGGTCAAAAAGACAGTCACAGTAACAGATGCTTTAAAAATACTACTGATAAGAGATTTTACATGTGCACACCAACTGCAAAGAGCAGTAGATAGTGGCAGATATAATAAACATAGGATTTTTCCTCCCTGCGTGGTCCCAGACATGTACATACCCATACTTGCTTAAGTGCAGCACTAAAAAGTCTAGATGGAGGAGGAATGGTAAGTGCAGAAACCTTGGGGAATTAAAGTACCTGACCTCAAAAGACAGAGAGCAGGGCAGTTCAGCTGGCTGCTGAAAGAATAAACACTGCATCAGCAACTGAGATTGCTAGGAAGGACTGCTATTCAGCTGCATCCAGGAGAAGGAAAGTTATACTGTAACTAGGAGAGCGAGCAGAGAACAGGCTGAGTCCTGAAAAACGCAAAATCCTTGGTACTTATTGGAATTAATTATTTTCACGTATATTATCTCATTCTCAAACTTTTGTTCAGCATGTTGAATATTTCAGTGCAAGGCAGAGGATGGTAAAAGGACTAAGACTCTCCTCATTGTTACGCTCTCTGAGCTGAGGCCAGCTCTGTTTTTGCCTTTGAAGAAAGATACTGTTGGCAAGCGCACGTTAGCTTCCGTCCTACTGTCAAAAGCTCCTGGTGCTGTGTTCTGGAGAAATAAAAGAAAAAAGGAAAAAGAAAACACACAAAACATGTAAGCGACTAAATTCCTTTTGGGCTCAGACATCCCAAACACCAGCTCTGAGTCTGCTGGAAATCTGGACTTTGCACTTTCAACTGCATTAGCTCTGACACTCAAGTAGGGCAATAAAGAAATTTCCATTTCAATGATTTTAGCACAAAATATTGAATAATGCTACTAAACTCCAGTTCTCTATTTTAAAACAACAACAAAAACCCACAAAAAACAACTTCACACATCTGCTTTCTGTAGAAAATCTCAATGCCTCATTACAAATCTTCTGGCAGAGAGCTGAAAACTTCTTGGGTTTTCAATGAAGCTTGGGATTGTCAAGTTGAATGGTGTTCTAGTCATGTTTGGGACAGAAGTTTAGGTACCGTGAGAGCACGATTTCCTGCAAGAAAGTTAAGACATCCAGGCAATTTCTATCACCAGAGTTAGAAAGCATTTTTAAGGACTCACCTTTCATATTTAAGCACTTATGGTGGAAGCTGGGGACTTATGCCCCACTGCTGACTCTAACCCTGACCTGCCCACAAGAATTGCTGCATCTTTCCTTCACATTGATGTAGCCACAGCAGAGTGCCCAAGATTATATGATAGTTTGGCTCCTAGTCAAATTCTATTTCTGACAGGTTAAAAGCAGAATAAGTAAAAGACTGTCACGTCTCAAAGAACTCTTTTTCCTTTCCTGTTTCCCATGTCTGTTTTGACACACAACGAATTATTCTGCCTATTCTGCTCTCAGCCTAAGAGGATGAGCTGTATGAAGAAGTTACAGCCTGTCACAATCTTGAAAATTATTTGCTGGGTACCATTTTTTTCCCCATGACTATCATCATTTTTGTCTCTCACCATTAAGTAAAGCAATAAAAGTAATAAATATGTCCATTAACTTTTTAAAAAATGATGGAATCCAAGGAGCCTTTCTGTATGACTGGTTTGTTGTAAACAGTGTTAATTTATCACATATCCCAGCTGGAGAATAGTTTATCAGGCAGGGTTGGAAACATGCTCTCTTATCAACACAAAATGCTTCCAGGGCAGAAAACAAAAGCAATAGTGTAGGATGCAGTGGAAAAAGCAAGGAGAATTTAGGCAAAATAACACCAATTAAGATGGAATTTGGCAATCACACTAGAACTCAACAGCAATTCAGAATTAATGATCCCAGATTTCACTTTACGTCTTCTACAAAAAAAATTAAATATGAACAAAATCAATGGCTGCAGCATGATTAAGTAAAAAACATGGTACCTAAAGCAACGCAGAGGTCAGACTTGAGAGAGGTGAAAAAAACTAAAGCCCTAAGCCCCACATGTAGCAATGTATGGCCTAAAATCTTCATTTTGCTTTTGAAAATTGGACAAAGAAAACCAAGTAGGTGTTACATAGTTAGTTAAGCTCTCTTGTGTAAATTCATTTAACAGTGTTGTGCATACTAAGACATCCTATTTCAGGACACAGAGTTGTGTGCAAGTTTAAAATCATTAACTATTGTTATCCAATAACAAGTCCCAAACCTGTGACACCCAAGTTTATTTAAACTGAAAGGGTGACAGACGTGAAAGCCAAGCACTCCTACTCTTCTCAGCCTTTCCTTCATTTTAACAGCAGCCAGAAGCGTCTTGGACTCTTCATAAAGTGTTTGGCAAACAAAGGCCCTGTTAATTGACAAGCTATTGCTTTTACTGCTTCCTACCACAACTTGTGGGAATCTTTCAGACCCAAATCAATTCTGCACACAAGTGTTCCCACGAGATGCCACACACATTCCCATCTGAAGGCACTTACAAGAAGTGCTACAGCCACCTCACATAAAACCTCTGTCTTCACCAGGCACTTCTGAAACCACGTGCAGCCCTTTCATTGCCTGCAGGCCAGCAGGTTCTTTTGTTTGTTTGTTTGTTTGCTTACTTTTAACCAGGTTCTTTGTTTTCTGCCATCTTATGGCTCTGTTTTCCCTCCTAGATAGTTCCTTGCCTTTGCAAGGAGTGAGTTAACAGCAGAAATGTTCGCAGTCCTCATTGCAGCCCGATGCCAATAAAACAGTCCCCTCACCAGAGGCTGCCTGTTAACAGCTTTCCTTTATTGTTAAAGCTCTGTGTACTCAATTCTTCTCTGTCAACAAGAACAATCAATGTCAGCCTGTTAATTAGAAGTTTAACTAGACGAGGACAGACACCTGACAACTTAAGCTCTGTTCCTTTGCTCTCAAGAATGACAGCGACCTACGCTTGAGGTATAAGCCCTTATTATTATTTAAAAGTGGTCAGCCTGCATTATTTTTTCCTTTATATGCTTTAGGAGTGCAAAATCCATCTTGCTCTGTGCACCCATTCCCTTTAAATGATAAGAAACCCTGAATGTTGCCTACCTTGACTTTAGTAAGGCATTCAACACGGTTGCTCACAGCATTCTCCTGGAGAAACTGACTGCTCTTGGCTTGGATGGGCATACACTTTGCTGGGTGAAAAACTGGTTAGATGGCCAAGTCCAAAGAGCTGTGGTCCACAGAGTTGAATCCAGTTGGCGGCCGGTCATGAGTGGTGTCCCCCAGGGCTCGATACTGCGACCACTCCTGTTTAACATCTTTATTAATGA
>NW_009701065.1:0-2514 GCF_000703405.1 Apaloderma vittatum
CCTCTGGGTGACATCTCTTCCCTCAAGTGAGGCCACGGCGTTTAATAACTGAACCCGAGCAAGTTCTTGAAGCTGGATGGCACAGGGCGAGCACCCAGCACAAGAGCCCTGTGGGCATTTCTGCTTGCAGGACAAGTCTCTCGAGCTTCCTTTGTTATATCTGGCCTGCTCACGCCAGAATAACGACTGAAAAAAGCCGCACGAAGCTCATTCCTGCAGGCTCGGTTGCTCGTTGCTCTCCAGGGGTGAGGAAATTTGTCGCTCGGGCTGTGACTCGGTGGGATGAAGCTCTGGTTGTCGCCATCTGGTCACTTCACGCCTCGCTGCGAAGCTGCGCTGTGGAAAGTTGTTCCGCTCTGTGAACAGGAGCCCAGGTTCTGAGCTCCCCTCGCCGAGGTTTTCATGCTGTTTGAAATAACACCGTTTAAAGTATGGCCGGGGTTCAGGCGTGAGAGATAATCTCCGGACCTCTCTTAGCGAGGGGCACCAGCCTCCTGAAGCGGACACAGGTGGGTCGTGAATTGCTGGTCGAGAACAGGTGAGAACATCCAAAGATCTGGATCCAGTTCTCTTGACTCTTTAAACCTCAACAGCTGCACTTACAAACCCCGGGGCTGTTTCGGACAAAGCTTGGGCAAATTTCTGAGCGCAGCTTGGCATTTCCCTAATTGCTTTTTAAAAAAAATATAATAAAAAATGTACTGCCTACGTTGAGCAGCTCAGTAATGAGTCGATTTGGATCCCTCCAAGGAATAGCCTCCGGGCTGGGAAATGGGCTTTTGATTTCTAGAGCTGTCCCACGATGGAGGTTGCAGTGGCGAAGCCGGCTGAGCCGCTCGACTGGGTTTTAGCCTCTTTGAAGCGCTTGGTTTGCTGTGAGGACGATCCTGTCCCTGCTCTTCTTTGCTGCTCTTGGCCTCGACGTGGTTACAAGCAAGGAGTTTCTCTTTTTTCTTCTTCTCGGTGCTTCCTCCTGCCTCCAGAGGAAGGCAAAAATCTTCTGGGACGCGACCGAATGGAGGTGGGATGGTTTCAGGTTTAGGCTTGAAGTGCAGAGAGCGGGGGGGGAATGTGGGGTAAAAGCTTGCTGTGGGGGGAAAGGGGCAGGAGAGATGGGGCTCTGGCACGCTGGCCTCAAACAGGGCAGGTTTTGTGCCCCTCTTTGGATGATGGGATGTTCCTCTTGGTGCTGCTGAATCTCAGCTCAAGGTTTGGACGGTTCTGGTGGACCTCGTGGTGCCACGCAGCTGTACTTGTCAGGCTCGCAGCGATTTAAAACGTTTGCTTCAAAAATTAAACTTAATTGTGCTTCTAAAGGCTGGTGAAAGTCGAGACTCACCCAGCTGGAGTTCAGTGCGAGGCTGCCTCCTTGTAGGATGTGTTTTTGTCCCATGGGTGCCCCTGGGAGACCCTCTGCCTTGTCTCGCGCAAAGCAGGGACCTCTGGAGGTCCATGAAGGACTGGAGGACTCTGGAAAAATGATGCTGGCCTTGCCTTGCAGGGTGGAGCTTTGCTCCAACCTCTCCCAGGGCTCTGGGATGCCCTTGGGGTGTTCTCCTGGCGTGGTGGGTGAGCTCTTTCAGCTCTGAGGTCTCAGCTGCTGGCCTGGGAAATCTCCAGCAGCTCTTAGGGCTCCACCTCCCAGCTGGAGGGGCAGGAGCGGCTGTAGGTGAGTGTGGAGCTCCCCTCGCACGGTGCTTGCTCAGGAGGAGCTTACTCTGAGGAGCAGGGTTCAAGGGCTTCACGGTGGGACTGTCCTTCCACATCTGCTCATATCCAGGTGACCTCGGATAGGGGGGGCAGTCCTGCATGTCCCGTCGTTGGCGTGGCCGCTGTGGTGGCGCTGCTGCTCTGCACCTTGGAGGAACCGCGACCACGGCGTGTGGCTCCTTCAGCCTCAGACAAACCTGCGGTGAGGTAGCGGCGTGGCTCCTTCAGCCTCAGTCGGACCCTGCTCAGGATAACGTCGCCTCCCAGTCTCAAACTGGGAGAGGCAGAGAGCAGGTAGCTCAAACGCTGCCGCTGCGCCGACTTGCAAGGCTCTGCAGGTGGCATCTACGTGGGGTCACTGCTGGTCCGGGCTTGGTTCGAGTTCTGCAGCTCCTCCGAGCCCGTGGTCACTCCTCCCAGCACCAGGACATGAATAAGCAGCCGTGACTGGAGGAGACATCCCTGAAACGGGAGGCACTGGGGTGGTCAAAGCTTTGCTTCGGTCACGAGCAGAATCCTGACTTCCAGCTGTAGCAAACACCTTCCAGCCAGCTGGGACCTGGGTGGTTGGATGCCCTGGTTTGGTTTTGCTTTCACCTTGAAATACTCGCCCGAATAGATTGCCGGCACCGTAACGCAGAATCCCCTCTGAGCTTGAGGAGATGGCTCTTCTGAAAGCTTTGCTTGATGCTCACCTGCAGCTTAAACCTTTTTTCTCCTGGGTGGACATGGGGAGCAGAGGAAGGACGTCCAGGCTGCTGCTTCTTGCTGTCTGGGTGTCTCCCCGCTGCTGCTTTTCCTCTC
>NW_009701065.1:2608-5744 GCF_000703405.1 Apaloderma vittatum
TGCAATGGCCACGGGCTGGGGCTGAGAGGTGTCACTTGTTCAAGGTTAAGGCTCCACGACCATGGGTGGTTGTGGTGCCACTCTGGACCTTCACTGGACACCAAAGTGTCCCTTTGCTGCTGACACCAGCCTGGGAAAGGACAGAACCTGCATCAGCACTTACCGTAACACAGATTTATTTCTTTGTCCTGGGCTCCTTGCGTGCTTGTGTCCAAATAGTTTTGCTGTTGCGGGTTTTGCTCTGTGCAGTTGGGTAAATACTTGCTTTGCTGGATGGTTAGAGACCAGCAAAGCTCAAGCTTCCTAAAACTGCGTCACTCGCACGAGGTGCCACCTGAACGAACGGTACCAGCTTTCGGAAACGTAACTTGTGCTCCGTAACACTTCCCACGATGGAATAATCCCTGCCCTGACACAAGTCTGGTTCCAGCCCCGCGGCAGACTGCAGAGCCCAGTTCCTTAGGAAGACCAAGAAGCCCCCAGGTTTGCCACGGGACCACCAGGATCATGAGGCTTGAAGCCGTTAATAAAGAGTTAGTGGCCCCTGTCGGAGGTGGCTCCTTTGCAGAGCCATAATCCTTCCCCCAGCCTGCTCCCAGGGCAGCATTTCGGTCTCACTCAGGCTTAATCTCCACTTATTTTACTTTTCCCAAAGCCATATCAGCCTCCAGCACCTTTTGATCCTTTCACCCTAGGATTTAGTCTCAGGAGAAAAAAAAAAAAAAAGAATCAAGGGAGAAGGTGCTCTGAAGAGTTCAACGTGCTGCAGGGGTGTAAGGAGGGGGGACCTCAGAAGGGATTTGGAGGCGACGCACACGCGGCTTCGCTGTGAAACTTCAGAAACCTCAACCCTCGTGTTCAGCAAAGGTCCTCAGGTCTCCGGTGCCAGGTTTCAGCTGGAGTTTTGCCCTTAGATGCCTGCACTAACTGTCCAGGCTGAGCCGGGCAGGTGTGTTCCAGCCAAAATCAAAGTGGGATCAAGATGCTTCCATGGAGCAGCAAGTGTCCCGAGAGCTCTGAGTGACCAGGATGTTAATGAAGCTTTGGGACTATGGAGTTTGAAACCGTTCCCCCTTGTCTTATCCCTGCACTCCCTGACAAAGAGCCCCCCCATCTGTCCTGTGTCCCCCTTAAAGCACTGGGAGGCTGCTCTAAGGTCTCTCCTCTTCTCCAGGCTGGACAACCCTGACTCTCGCATCTTCCTTAATCTTTATTTTGATGCCTTGCTTGTAAGATTTCCCCAAAGGCAAGGTCGGATAACCAAAATTCACCACGTCAGCTGCATTGGTATTTTCAAGGGAAGATGAGCTTCTGTCAGATCGTCGCAGGAGCGCTGGCTGTCCCGGTGTCACTGTCTTATGGTGCCTTACAGGCGGGTAAAAGCAGAGCTAGGGGATGAAATAAATGGGATTAATTACGCTCTGGAGCGCAAGGGGAGTTGGTGTGATTTCCTGAACGCAGCTTTTCGCTTCCGAGTGGCTGGACTGGGCAAAATGGGAGGTCTGGATTTAACCCGTAGCAGGCTGGAGGCAGCTCTGGGGCTGGGGAGGGTCAACCTGTGTGTTTATGGGGCAGGAGCACTGCAAATAAAGAAAAAAAATAATCTGAAATAAATTAACTTTGTCAGGAAAGCAGTGGAAGGACTTACAGAACCTGATGAAGCTGCTGAAGTAATTGCTGAAGCCCGTCTGAGCCGCCTGAGTGCTGTGATGAGAGCTCATCCTTCCCCCTCTGCATTGAATTCCTCTGGGCAGGAATACTGAAGGTAGAACGATGCCTCAATTGCCGGCTTCTCAAAGTCTTGGCCAAATTTGAGGCAAATAAATCTTCTCAAGCGGTTGCCTCCTAACAGGGGAAGTGCCAGGAGCCAGACTGAGCGGTGGCGAGGGTTTGAGCTCCGGTCTTCGCCCCTGGCTGGGGCAGGAGCTTTCTGTCCCGCTCATGTCCCCGAGGTGGGGAAGCTTTGTCCCACCAGATCTTGAAAAGAGAAATCAGAGACTTCTCAAAACATCTCCTCGTGTTGAGTTTGACTCGCATCAAGTCGTGCTCTGCTTCACCCTGCTCTGCTGGCTTTGATGCCGTTCGGAAGAGAAGCCTGAAAGCGGCGTTTGCCATAAAGTCCTGAGAATTCTTTGCTTGATCTTGTCTGACTAGTGTGCGTCTGCAGACGTGGTCACCAGCCTGTTAGGAGGCTTCTCTGTGTCTCCCAAAGTACCTTTTTGTGTTTCCCTGGCCAGAAGCATAATAGCAAACCCTCGATGGAGTAGAAGTTGGCCAAGCAGGCTTTTCCCGACCGAAGCAAACATACTAAGCTCTAAAATCCAACCCGGAATCTTATGGAAGAGACCTTCAAGACTGAGTCCAACTTTTCCCTAGTCCTCTCAACACCGCTAAACCGTGTCCTTCAACACAACATCCACCCGGCTCTTCAACCCCTCCAGGGATGGCGACTCAACCCCCTCCCTGCACAGCCTGTTCCGATGCCTGACAACCCTCCCAGTAAAGAAATTCTTCCTAATACCCAACTTGAACCTCCCCTTAAGGCCGTTTCCTCTTGTCCTATCTCTAGGGAGAACAAACCAACCCCCACCTTGCTACGACCTCCTTTCAAGTAGTTGTAGAGAGCGAGAAGGGCTCCTCTCAGTCTCCTCCTCTCCAGGCTAAACAGCCCCGGATCTCTCAGCCGTTCCTCGTAGCACTGCCCCCCTCACTAGAGGGTCTCCCACAAGAATTATCCATCTCCTTTACTTTTTGGACCAGTTTTGATGCCGGGTCTATGGCAACTCGGTCTTTCTGGCACTTCTGACCCAAGTGGATCATCCTCCTCCCCCCCCCCACCAGCCGGGCCCTCCCGCGGGACTCCATTCCTCTTCTGCGAGGGTAACCGGGAAGGTTGGGGAGGGAATTCGCTGGCTTCCCCGAGCAGGGACCTGTTGCCATTCCCCACCTTCTCCGAGGTCCCCTCCTACTGCCTGATGACAAGAGGAGAGAATCACAGAACTGTCAGGGTTGGAAGGGACCTTAAAGATCATCCAGTTCCAAGCCCCCCGCCATGGGCAGGGACATCCCCCACTAGATCAGGCTGCCCAGAGCCCCATCCAGCCTGGCCTTAAAAACTTCCAGGGATGGGGCTTCC
>NW_009701065.1:6124-10504 GCF_000703405.1 Apaloderma vittatum
AGAGAGGGAGAGTCCCCTCCCTGGCCCTGCTGGCCAAGCCCCTCTCGGTGCAACCCAGGACACGAGTGGCTTTCCGGGCTGCAGGCAATCCTTTGATTTATGTGGGGCCTCAACCTGTTTCCTTTCTCTCAGGGAGTGGGTCCACCAGGCAATCTCTCACACTCCCTGATACCCCTCAACCTCTCCATTTCCTCCTTCAGCTCAGACACGTCTTTCACCTGTTCACGTCTTACACAGGCGTTGTGTCCCTCACTCTCCATTGCGGGCGCCAGGCTCCGGCACTCTGCAGCCCTGACCGCTTACAGGGCTTGAACTCACCTTCGCAGAATCACCGAATGTCAGGGGTTGGAAGGGACCTCTGAAGATCATCCAGTCCAACCTTCATCCCAGCACACCCAACCACTACACCACAGCCTCAAGTGCCAGATCTACTTTTTTTTTAAACACCTCCAGGGTTGGTGACTCCACCACCTCCCTGGGCAGCCTGTTCCAGTGCCTCACCACTGGTTCAGGAAAGAAGTCCAACCTAAACTTACCCTGACGCAACTTGAGGCCATTTCCCCTTGTCCTGTCATTAGGAATTAGAGAGAAGAGACCAGCACCAGCCTCACTCCAGCCTCCTTTTAGGTAGTTGTAGAGGGCAATAAGGTCTCCTCTCAGCCTCCTCTTCTCCAGACCGTAGACCCGCAGAGGCTTGGCACCCTGTCCTGTGAGCTGCAGCCAGCTGTGACACACACAAATGCCGTTTGCTCCCCCATGCTCAGTTGCTGCCCTCCCTGAGGCTTCTTATAGCCTGGTGGCCTCATCCAAGAGGGGTGGTGCTGGCTCCACCCAGGCACTCTGAGCAACCCACCCACCACCTGCCAGCCCCCAGCACAAGCAAAGGGCTTTTCCTGACTTCCAAAAGCCCAACAGAATCATTATGAACTTCAGGGCGTCCCCGTTTTCGTTCTGCGACCTTGTTAGGTTGGTAAAACGAAGTAATCTTGTCATTAGAAAGAAAGAGCGATTTAATTGGAGATGTTGAACCTTCTTCGGAGAGCAGCTCGCGTGGGAGGCACGAAATGCAGGAAATCTCCGGAGCCTGGCTGAGCTGACGCGAGGAGCTGGCGGCAGTGGGACGCTGCCGTCGTGACCCACCGTCCCAAGAGGGGTGGGACCTGTTGGGTCACATCGCTGCCTCGGAGGAGGAGGAGGAGCAGAGCTCTCAGCAGCAGGCTGGAAGCCCACCCGCGGTAATTCCTGACCCGTGTTTCTCTCGGATGCTGCTGGTGGGGATGAAGGAGCCCCGCTGCTGGAGCAGATCTTGGGGCTTTATTTCCCAAAGCGTCCTTCCCGTGACTTCTCCTTGGAAGTGTTTTCCAGCCACCGAGTGGGAGCATTCGGGGCTCCACCTCCTTTTCTTGCAGGAACCAAAAGCTGAGCCCTCATCGGTGCTGCACCAGAGGGATTAATTAGTAACGTCGTTGGGGTTATCTGCGTAGCTCAGGGCTGCCTGCATGGACCAGGAAAGGTTTTAGAGCTTGTACATGGCCTGGAGAGAGCCAAAGAATCTTGCTGATAAAGATGATGGTAGAGCTGGTGAAACCAAGAGTTTAAGTGGTACCAGTGGAGCGTGTCGGCCAGAAGCTTTGTTTGGCAGAGAGGAACAAACTCTGGGGGTCGCAGGAGATGCTGGGACAGCTGGGCTAGCGTGGTGGCTCCATATCTCTCTTAGAAATTGATGCCTCTTTGAAAATAGTCGGAGAAGTCGTTAATCTTGTGATGTAGTGGCTTAAAAGACTGTCAGGCTCAGCAGGGTGTTGCCTCCCTGGGTGTTCCAGCTGCGCAGAAGGAGCTGGTAGGTTTTAAGAGGATAAGGAAGAACTTAGCCAGGAAAAGTTGGATTTGCCAGGTCCTCTGCAAAGATGCCACGAAGTCTTGGGGCCCCTGGCGTGAAAGAAGAAAGGCCGAGAGGCTTCCCTGCAGGTAAAAGCTTTTTGATGTTTAATGCCAGAAAAAACCCACAACCTGTCTGAACCTGGACCATGATCTGGAGAACTTGTTCTTGAGCACACTGCCCAAATGAAGGACCCTGGGAAGAGGCCAAAAGGCCACGTGCTCTATTTTTAGGCAAAAAAACTTCTTGAGTGTTTTCCTTGGTGTCTGTGGCTTTACTGGGCTACGACTGGGAAGAGAGCTCAAATGAAAACCGCCAGGAAGCCAGAGCTTCCCCTCACCTGCCCGTGGTGACCATCCGCCTCTTGGACCTGCATCCAGGAAAGAAGATGAGCAGCGTTTCGATCCTGTAGTCCTTGTGCCGTGGGTGGAAACGCGGGATCACTCCTCTGCACCTGGCTTGGAAGTAGGTGAGTCTAAAGTTTCACTTTTTGGCATAAGTAAATGTTTGTCCTGCACGCAGCTGAGATTGAGAATATTGAGGGAAAGGACTGGGCTGGAGCAAGGTGAAGCTGGTCAGCTTGTGTTTCCCTTGCCCAGCCAGAAACGGAACATACGCTTCTGTAACCGAAACGGACTCTCCTGTGGCCGGGCAGCTCCAACACTTCCCGCTGTTAAACTCCACTTGGTTTCTGCACTTGGACACCTTTTTGATCTCGGAGTTTTGGCAGGATCCCCTGGGAACCGTGGAGAATTAGTAACTCTACCTCCCAAGCGTGCTCCTGGTGCTGCGGGACTGCAAATAAGCCGATCTCACCACCTTCTCCACAGATACAGGCAGTGAGGATGTGCTGAGTCTGGATCGCCTCAGCAGGAGGCTGTAGATTTCTCATCTCTTGCCCACGAGACTTAATTTTGTCTTAGAATTTAAGCCCGGCTTAAACTGTGCTTGGCCCTGAAGATGCGGATTCCTGAAGTCAGGAAAGGAGGCACCAAGAGATGAAGCCCACGAGCTGTTATTTCACGTGATCCTGAGCTGCTCGTACCTCAGTACGGAGCAGCCTGGGCTAAAGCCCGGCTTGGAAAGCTCTTAGAGGAGGAGGATTTAGTTGGAAGCTGCATCTCTGCTTTCCCCTCTTGCCGAGGGAGCTACTTGCTCGGAGGATTCTCCTCCAGCTGCGACTCCTCTCGTTCCAGATGCGTCGGCTCTGCCTGCCCCGGCTGCACACCCGGAGCCGAAAGCCATGGGTGGAGGGAGAGGCTGAGCCGGGTGGTAGGAATCTCTTCGAGAGGAGGAACCAAAGCTCTGCTAAAAATAGCTGGGGAAAATTCCTTTCCTCTTGCTGTAGAGGAAAATCCTGTCGGGGAGGCTGGAGCCCAGCTTAGCCGGTGAGGCCATCCAAAACATGAAAGCACAGAGCCGAGCCTTGTTTTGGAAGCGGGTTTTGTGCAACTAGTGCCCTTAATCTTGATCTGCTGTGTTGTTTGGGGTTTTTTTTTAAGACTGACTTGGGTGCCAGCTCATTGTTTTCAGGAAAATTGGGTTTCTGCTTTAAAAATGTCTTTGAAGAAGCAGTTTTGAAATCAAACACAGCGTTTCTGGCTGACGTAGGCATTTTTTTACTTCACTCTGGTACCGTCAGTGAGTGTCGGCTCCGCTTCAGTGAGCTGGGGAGGAACGAGAGGTCTCAGGGCTAGTGGGAACCCCTTGCTCCTGTCTCTAATTCAGCCCAGTGGAGATGAAGCCGGGTCTTGTGGAGCCATGTGAGGACCTGGACCAGGTGAGGAGGGATGGTGACCTCGACCAAACCCCTTCCTTGGTGCCCTGGTGAGCAGGAAGCTATTTTGACCTGATGCTGAAACGTTACCTGTTCTGCAGGTAAGGCTGCCCCCCCGGCACGTCAGGTTGTGGTCTCGGATGTTCAGCTCCTCGGGGAGAAGGGAACGCCGCTACAGCTGCTCTTCTGGCGGTTGCTTTGCGGTGAGATCGTGCACTGGGGAAGCCACGTGAAGCTGAGACACAAAGCTGAGCGCCGCTGGCTCTGCCAGCCCCAGGGAGGGAGCTGTCAAAGGAAACTTCGCGTAGGAAGAGCTGCAGGTCCCCGGGTGCTCTTTTGCATCCTCTTTGCTTCGATGTTCCTTCGGCTTCGCCGGCAGGTTCAGGGTCTTGCCTGTGGGGCTGAAGCCTGCTGCCACGTCGGGGACTCGTCTGCTTGGATGACGCTCCTGAGACAAAACGTGCTCTGCTCGCTGGAGGAACCTTCCAGAGTCTTATTTTCTCGCCCTGAGCGCAAGGGGCCATGGGGATGAGTTTCCAAACGCCGCTCTGGCCAGCCTGGCTGCTGACAGGGAGGCCGTGGATCAGCTCCCAAAGTCCCTTGTTCCAGGGGCTGTGGATGAGCTTCCAAGGTCCCTTGTTCCCCCAGCCTCACCCTGGCAGGCGTCTGGGAATCTCCACACGGCAAGACGAGGACGCTTCACCGTGACCTTGAGTAGAGGATC
>NW_009701065.1:10597-21104 GCF_000703405.1 Apaloderma vittatum
AGGTGTCAGAGGGTGACATCCAGCCCCGCAGCGCCTTCCCTCCTGCTCCCAGCCTGGCACCCTGCCTGCAGCTTTGGGCTCCACTAATTTTTGACTCGGTGCCTGGCGTCGTTACCCAGATCCCCCGTCTTAAATCCTCGCCGTAGCGTTTTCCTTAAAGCTGATAAGAAGCTGAAGCTGTTCTTAGCTCTCAGCTTCAGAAAGGAATCACTTGAATAATAGTTTGATTTAGTGTTTAAGCATCCAGATGTCTGCGGGGAGGAGAGCAGCTCTTCAGCAGCGATGTCAACGTGCCAAGTTCGGTGTTGAACCCGGAGCTGCCCTGGCTGGAGTTTCTCAAACCAAATGTCGATGAGCCCTTGTCTTACCGCCCCTCCCGTCCCCAAACACCAGTTTTACGGCTTTATTAAATCCTTCCCATTGACAAAAAGGTGGAGAAAAGCACCAAATGATGTTCCTCAGTGAAGCCTTGAGCAGCTCAGTCCTCTGCAGGAGCAATCTCCTCCTTGACCATCCCTCTGCAAGTTCAACCATGGAGGTGGCTTCTTTGAGAAAGTGCTTTGAGTACTGGCCAAGTCAAAATAAACCCGATTACAGGGACGGGATCATCTAGAAAAGGTCGTGTCTACCTGAACACTTGTCACTGCTCTTCACACTTGGTTGAGTCCTCTTGTTTTGTTCTGGTCCAGGACCAGAGAAGGTTTTGGTGAGCACCGGGGAGGATCTGGGCTCTTCCCGGTGTCAGGACAAGAGACTATGGGCACAAACTGGAACACAGGGACAGGTATTCAGGCATTATAAACTTTAATGTGAGGTTGGTGCTGTAGAGATCCGGCTCTTAGGGCTGGAGGGTGGGGAAATCCAGTGGTGTGGGGCTGCCAGAGGTTCGCAGCCCATTCCTGAGACAGCAGCAGGGCATTTGCCACGATTTAAAACGGTTTTTAAGCAGCCGCCGCTATAATCTCGTTGCTGTCAGGTCAGGAGTTGAGCTGGTGTTTTACCATCCGAAGGGCCCCTGAGCGATTCAGCCCGGGACGAGGACTCGCCTCGATCAGGCAGAGCAAAACGGGGCCCTTACGGCCTCCTGTGCCAGCAGGAAAGCAAATCTTTTGGGAATAAACCTCCACCCCGTGTCAGGTTGTACCTATGGCAGCTGTCAGATGCAAAGGTCGGCGTAAAACCTGGCCGGTTTCTGCTTTCTGAGCCCCGAACCAGCTCCCCGGTCCCGCTCGTGTTGCACCGGAAAGATGTAAAATAACAAAACCATTCTTTTTGGTAGGGCTGGGCACTTGCAGCTTTGCTTTGCGGATCCTGGATATTATTCCCTTTTCCCAGCTCGTCGCCGGTGGCCGACGGTGGCTCAAGCCGTGCCTGGGCAAAGCCCGAATTGTTTTCATGGCACCGCCACGCTGGAGGCTGCTTGGAGTTTGTTTCTTACCCGCCCAGTCCTCTCTAAACATGCCAACCGTGAGCTTTGGGGTTTTTTAATCTCGCTTGGTTTCACATTTTATTAATCCAGGCACCGCCCGCGACTTCTTGCCCTTCCACCGAGCCCGGTCGTCGCGACGCTCCAGCTCGGCTTCCCAGCCTGCTCGAAAACGCAGCCGGGTCCTACAGCGCCGCTGGGAGAACTTGGTGGTTTTAGGAATGAGAGAACTGGGTTTGGGATTGGGCTGGTGCTGGGGACACAGGGTATCCCGGCCACGGGCGATGGTTTGGAGCTCGGATTCCCTTAATCTCCTGCAGATGTGCTGGGGGGGGGAATTAGCCTTATAAATTTGCCTTTGGGATAATCCGCTCGAGGGGATTAAAAGGTTTCCGCTGCTAACGAGAAGGATGCTCTTTCTTCAGCTCGACGTGTTTAAAGACCTCCTTGATCTTTTTTTTGTGGGGATGCAAGCAGCCAAGCTCGAACTCCAGATGTCCCAGCTTCATCCCTGGTGGAACAGAACCCTCGTGATGTGACGGGACTCGTGGTCCCAGAGATGGGGTTTCCAGGATCCTGTGTCGCTTCGTGAAGTCCTGGTCTGCTCCGTGGTCGTGCTTACTCCGCGAGTGCCCCGCTCTTGCCACCTCGGGCACAAATAACATGATTTTTTAAACTCATTGTTTTGAGACGGGGGGAGAGCGGGAGAGCTGGAATCACTTTTCATCTACAAATCCCGTTTCTCTCCTGACAGCTTGTGGTTGTGTCCAACCCAAGGGGGCTTTTTCCTGAAGGTTTATCCTATTTCATAGAATTTGCAGCCCCTGGAGCAGCAGCCTGAGATGACCTCTTCCACCTTGGCCATCAAATCTAAGGAAGGACTGGCCATGGCCTGGAGATTCTGTGGGGTTTGGTGGCTCCCTGATGCTCACCAGCTCCTGGAGGAGATTTTGAGGGACGCCGGTGGGACACACTCCACCCTGGTTCCTCGCCAGCGTACAAACGTCCGTCGGGTGAGGTGGGTCTCCCAAAAAAAAATCCATCCAAGGCCCCTCGGCTCTTCCTGGAGCCTCCTCCCGTGCCCGATGCCTTTTCCCTGTCAATCTAAACCCAGCTCTCTCAGTATTTGATGGGTTTTAGGGAGAAATGGGATCCTTCTCTCCCCAGACCTGCCAACGAACCAGCGTGCCAGAGGGTTTTGTGTCCCAAGCTGGGAATTTGCTCAGTGTGAGGGTCTCCGGCCGACCTTCTCGCCTCAGCTTGAGGGCTGGATTTCATCAGAGAACTCACCGCAGTTCATCGGAGAAACTTTAATTTGGTTTCTCCGCCTGCGAAACGAGCAACTTGGTTTTGTTAATCCTCTGAGCCCGACTCTTGGGCTCCCGTCTGAGCCCGGCGAGGCTCGCTCGAACCCTTTGCACTCTCCCAAAGCGTTCCAAAAGCTCTTAACCGAGCTTTGCTTTTCTGAGACGAGCAGGAAACTTAAGGGCTCGAAACACAGGCCCTAAAAAAGCTTTAACAGCCCTTGGTCTCGATATATGTTGGACCTTGGAGAACAAAGTAGCTCTGAAACTTGGAGGAGAAACTGGGGTTAAAACCCCACATAAAGGGGGAATATTTCCATCCTGGGTGCGAGTTCGGGCCGTAGCGGCGAAAGGTTTTGGCCAAACCCTGCCTGTTCTTAACCGACGGCTTCGTTTTGTCGCCGTCTCTTGCGTGTGACGGAAACGGTGGTTGTTGCACTTCCTGGCCGTGGGCAAACAAACGCTCGCGGGATCACCAGCCCTTGGGCACGGGCCACGAGCTTCCGAAAGCCCCGAGACCGGGGTGGGAGCTTCTTCTCCTCTCCCCGGCCGAGCTCCGTGCCGGCACGGTTTGGTCCCGCTCTCCGTAGCCGGACGCTTCCATGGAGAACGAGGTAGGTGCTGCTTAGGGTTCAGCTCCCGCAAATGCAGAAGTTGTCACGTCACACCGGGGTGACGCCTCCGCCTTGCGTTTGGGCCCCAAAAATCCTCCTTCGGGGAGACCCGAAGGGCTCAGGAGCACGGGAATGCCCGTCCCGTAGCAGCATCATCCCAACCCAAATCCTGGAGGTAAAAAACAAGAGGTTCTTCTGGTTTGCTCCATACGAATGGGTCGGATCCGGCAGCCCCGGCTGCCGTGTGTGCGGAGCAGCCTTTGCCCCGTTTGCCTGTGAAATGCAGATTAACGTTGCCATCCTTGCGGACAAATGAAAATTACGGAGATCGTGTGTGACTGTAGCACTCTTCTCTCCACCCAAATCATACCGCACGTCACCTGGAGAGGGGGAGAAACCTTGTAATTTTAGGGATAAAAGACAGAGAAAACGACTGTTAAATTGGGAAAGAGAAACCTCAACACCTGCCGGAGCAGTCGAGAGGCTGCCCTGGCTGAACGCCGAACCTCTCGCTCTCTGGTGAACGTTACCCCCCCGGGCTGTATTATTAATATTTCTGCTCGCAATATTAACCTTAATTAGTAGCACTAATCTACTTAGTGAATTTACCAACAGCAATCTTGAATTGGTTGTTGCTCTCAATAACGTAACTAATTTCAATTTTTGTGAATCGGATCAGCGCCGGTCCTTTGGCTGGGACCCTGAGAAATGGATCAGCGAAAGTCCTGGCACTCTGACTGACAAATATTGAAACTACATCCCTTTTAACGCCACGAGCCGTGACGCCGGCGACAGATTTCTGCCTCTCTCCGCTTTTAATTCCTAAAAGCTGCTGGCGGAACGAGATCCTGCCGAAGTTTGGGGTTGGAAACCCTCGTAGTCAGGGTGACAGAGCCCAAGTCGAGCCCCACGCTCCCATCCTGGCCAACAGACTTTTTACCTTGAGGATTTCCTTCTTTTTGGAGGCAGGAGCGGTCCCAGCTCTGGCACCGGGACGGGATGCTGTGCCCACAATTGGTGGTGCTGCTCCTGCTGCCAGGAAGGCAGAGCCGTTCTGAGCTGTGTTTTCTGTTCCTTTTGTCCTCTAAACTCACCTATTTTTATCTCCCTGGTCCAAGGAGCCTTTTTTTTCAGGGCCAGGCTGTCCTTGCGGCGCTTGGCTCGCTCTGGGAGATGGTAAATTCAACCGGGAGCTTTTCCATCCCACTTTCCTGCCCTAGCAATGCTGGTTTCAAATCTTTTCGGTCTGGCTTTGATGTCTTGCATTCCTGTATATCTCGAGGAAAGCAACGAGAGGGGCTGAAGCTGCCTGAAGGGAGCAAATCCTGCAGGAGGGGACACTGCTGGGAGCAGGTGACGTGATGGCACAACACCGTGTCCTACAGCAAAGCTCAGCAGATTTAGGTGAAGCCTCTGCAACAGCTCCTGATTGCGGTTTCCAAGCAGATGACCTGAATTTACTGGAGTTTGTGAAGCATCTTGTACTTTCCCGAGCGGGAACGCTCGCTTTATATTTAATTAATTCACCTTGCGAAGGATCTTTCTTGCCTCTGCACCTCGCACGGTTCTTTTTCTCGCCTGGGAGAATCAGGAAAGCCGAAGTGTCGTTGCCCCGAGGACTGGGAAGCAGAGAGCTGCCGCGGATCCTGAGCGTTGGCTCCCCCCTCGCTTCGAAACTGCCAATTTGAGCCGCTCAGCTTGGACTTGGAGAAGTTTGCGCACGCTGCCGGGCGTTTCGCCGTGGTGTGGGGATCTCCCACGGTTGGGATCCCCTGCGATGGCCCCGTGGCCGCAGCGTTCCCGGCTGAGGTAGAAGGACGGCGACGATGCTCCCTCTATAGCTGGGAGCCCGTGTGTGCACACTCACACCTGATATTTTTTTCCCAAATCCAGCACTGGACGGCTTAGAAACGGTGAAGATTTGGTTTTTTCCCAGGGGAAGCCACATCGTGGGTCCTGGACTCGAGTTTCTGGGTCTCCCCGGAGACCTCCGACAAGTTTGCAGCATCTCTGTCTTTTCCTTTCACGACCCTCCAGCGAATTGTCGGGGGAAACGTAAAATCGTGCCAAGGCGAGGAGGAAGCACGCCGCCTCCGCTCGCTCTTACAGCCCTTAACCTGAATCCGTATTTGTGATTGTTCTTAACTGAAAGGTTGGGAATCGTGACTTTGGGGGAAAAAAATGTCCCGTTCTGGTAGCAGGAGCTTATGATCGCTTCGTGTGTCACGACAGGAAAGTGGTTTTCAGTAGAACATCACTCACTTGTGGATTCACAGCTCCGAAACCAGCCTGTCCACGGGGGTTTTGGGGCTGGTAAAACCAGACTGAGATATATGGGTGGTGGGTGCTGCTGGTTCCTCCCTCGTTTCGGTGCAGAAACCTCCCCTCTCGCCCTTAACACCCGGCACATCCCTTTCTCTCCTCAGCCTGGAATAGTGTCTCCTTTCAAACGAGTCTTCCTGAAGGGCGAAAAAGGTCGGGATAAAAAAGCCCAGGAGAAGGTGACGGAGCGTCGGCCCCTGCATACGGTGGTGGTGTCCCTGCCCGACCGCGTCGAGCCGGACGTGCTGCTGAACGACTACATCGAGAAAGAAGTGAAGGTAACATCTCTCCTGCAGCTCGTTTTTAACTATATATGGCATCAGGATAGCTTCAAAACTTAACTTCTTCTGGATGTGGGTGTATTTAGCGCCTTCTAAACAGAGACCACCAGCCACTTGCCCTCCCTTGACGGTGTCTGCAGCGCTGGGGACGTTGTGTTTAACGTGATGATGGTCTGGTTCTTTTTTTCCAGTATTTAGGCCAGCTCACGTCCATCCCGGGGTACCTGAATCCCTCCAGCCGCACGGAAATCCTGCATTTGATCGATAACGCGAAGGTGAGCTTGTGGAACTTCGTCGGGGCTGGGGCCTGGCTGGCGTCCTCGCTCCTGGGGTCGCAAATGTGGGAGGGAAGCCCGTTACCAAAGGGGAAAACGTTCAGAAAATCCACCTAAATAACATGGATTTCAGCGCGCGCACCAGCTCCCGGGGCAGCTGACCCAAGAGCACGACGCCGTCATCAGTCTCTCTGCCTACAACGTCAAGCTGGTGTGGAGGGATGGAGAAGATCTCATCCTCAGGGTCCCTATCCACGACATCGCCTCCGTTTCCTACATCCGAGATGACTCCTCTCACCTGGTTGTGCTGAAAACAGGTAAGTTGTGACCGGAACCGGTAGGCTGGAGCCTTTTTTTGGGGTTGTGGGTCAAAGCTTTGGGCAGGACCAGCAACGCTGGGTGAGAACAGACCGAAATAATTGAAGTTCCTCACAAAATTATGGCACCGTTTGGGTGGGAAGGGACCTTTAGAGCTCACCAAGTCCCTGTACCAGGTGGGACATTTCAGCTGGATCGGGTCTGGAGGGGAAGCACGCTCTCACGTGAGGCTCGGAAGCTCTGCCGGCGGCTCCACGTGTGTCGAACCTGCGTGGTTTTGGGAACGCTGAGCTACTTAAAAGATGTAATGACAGAGACTTTATCAGCTTATAAACCCCGTGAGAGCAGAGGACAGTCCATAGAATAAATGAGTAAGTGACTTAGAGGGCTGTAGTTCGGCTGATGGATTTCTGAGGCTGGCTAAGCTGTGGAAACAGAGCTGGCAATTTACAGAATTGTCAGAAACCGGCTCGAAATTACCAGCTTTTTCATTCAGGTGGAATTCCTGGGCTCTCGAGAGCTCCCTTTTCCAGGGGGATTTATCTTCCACCTGCAGGATCCTCTCCTCTCCTGCTTCAGGAGGGGTTTGCTCACCCCACAGGCATCTGACTGGGCGAGGGCTCCTCGATCTTCTCTCCCCGCCTCGACCTTTTCCGTCACGTTTTCTCTCTTTCTCAGCTCAGGACCCTGGGATCTCCCCGAGCCAGAGCCTCTGTGCCGAGAGCTCCAAAGCCCTGACGTCGGGCTCGCTGTCGGAGAGCGGCGTGGTTCCTGTCGAAGCTTGTTGCCTGGTGGTCCTGGCTACCGAGAACAAAGTAAGATTCCAGACGCTCGCTTAAAACTCTCTCCCGCCTTGGGGTCGCCTCCAGAGCCACTCCCCAAACGCAACGACACTAGGACTGGGATTACTGGGAGGTTTTCTGGCTCGTAGACCAGAGTGGCCGTGACTTTTTGGGTTGACGGTTGGAGAGCTGGGAGCCCCAGGGTGGCGTCATCCTGCTCTCCCCACGAGTCCCACCTGCTAAGTGCCCCTGTTTTTGCCAAGCCACGGGTTGTGGGACTCACGGAGCCGCAGTTTTAAGACTTCAGGGTTGGGTTGAGCTTCGTTGGCACATAAGGTGCTACTTGAAGGAGGAAACTTGCTCCTTGCCCCAATCCCAGGACTTAATTCAGACACAAGAGAGTGTCAGAAGACTATTTTCCCCTGGTGGTGGTGCCTCTGCCCAGAGCTTTCTCCAGCAGCAGAAAAACATCTGCAAAGACAACTGAATCTCTCCCACAATAGGATTTTGCTAACCAAGGCATTTTCCTGTTGCTGACCTAGAAAGTTGTTTCATCCGATATCCTGATCCAGCAGATCCTGCCCTCAACCCACACGTTCCTACTTCTACAGGCAGGAACCCTTTGCCTTCAGGATGGGCTTTTGCTCACTTTGTTTTCAGCTCTAACGCTCTCTAGGGTGCCTACACATAGTTGGGATGTAGGTTACGTAGCCAAAACCCCACGGAGATGAACTGAGTAGGACAGAGCACTAACAAGAAATCTGGGTGTTAATTAAGAGCTGCAAGCTGACAATGGAGCATCTGACCTCTTCTTGCCTGGGTCTGGCCGGTTGAAGAGCGCTGGGACGCTCCTCCAGGGCGATTTATCTCCTCCAGCCCCAAGAACAAACCCCAGGGGACAGGAGGAGATTAAGGGAACTGAAGAACGAGGCGACCTCGGTCTCTTGTGCCTCGCCCCAACCCTTCTCGGCTCCCTCCCCAGGTGACCGCCGAGGAGCTGTGCTCCCTTCTCAGCCAAGTCTTCCAGATTGTTTACACCGAGTCCACGATCGATTTTTTGGACAGGGCGATATTCGATGGGGCGTCCACGCCGACCCGGCACATGTCCTTACACAGCGGTGAGTCCTCGCCCTTCCCGCTTTGCGCAGTTCTTCCCAGATGCACCCGAGGGTCTCTCCTGGCACCTTTGGTCGGAGCCAGCCTGGCTGCGAAGGACTGAAAAAACACAACCCCACCCTCCTCTGCTTTTTTTCTGCCTCTCAGACTCCCTCTCTCTCATCTTTTCCTTGCAGACGACTCTTCGACGAAAGTGGACGTCAAGGAGTCCTACGAAACGGAGGCAAGCACTTTGTAAGTGAGCTCGCTCGGGCTTGTTAGTTCAGCCTCGCTGTCGGGTTTAACAGGAACCGCTGCGCTCTGCAGATCGAAAAAGCGTCGGCTCAGGCCGGCTCAAAAACATCGGTCGGCGTTTTTTCGCTGCCTCCACGGCCGCGTCGTTCTGCCGGTCACGTACGCAATGTGCGCGCGGTCCCCTGCGTCAGCAAAGCGGGGACGCGGCGCTCGCCTGGCGGATTTGCCTCGTTGGAGGCCGGCTGGAGTTGGGAGGAATTTTAGAAACTCTTTTTCCCCCCTCCTGAAACAGTTGATCGTGTTTGGGGGCTGAAAAACCAGACGGGCAAAACCAGTCGTTTCAAAACCGACCGATGGAAAATTCACAGTTAATGCCAAAATAAGGTTGTTCGAGGCTTTTCCCTGCGCTGCTGCGAAACGAGAAAGCAGCCAGAGGAGGTTGATGCCCACGTAGGGCTTCGGTTTCAGTAGGTCACCAAATCAACACAGCTCAAGTCGGTGCAGCGCTGCGGGAGCCTTCAGGAGCTCAGGGTGTGCATCTCCATGTTCCTCTCTGTTCTTCCGGGCTCCCCTGCGCCACGGAAGGCGCCCGAGGAGCTCCAGAGGGTTCACGATCTGTTTTGCCTTTCAGTTCCTTTCCAGAAACCTTGGACGCAGGCGACAACTCCCCCTCGTCCTTCTCCACGCAACAGTCGCCGCACGTTAAGACGGTCAGCGAGAGCGAGCTCAGCACCACGGCGACCGAGCTGCTCCAGGACTACATGATGACGGTAGGGTGGCCTTGGGTGACAGGCTCGAGGACGTTTTGTTCCCTTTAGGGCATCTGAGTGCTCTTGGGAATTCGGGTTCGTCACCTCGGCGCGTAGAACGTGAGCCCGTGCTGGTGTGGGAACATCTCGGCCTCCTCCTTTCTGCACAAGTTGTGCTTTGAGGCCTTGCGGTACCTCGGGGTGACATCCTTCTCCTGCAGGAGCAACCATCCCCGGCCGAGTCCTTCATGTCACGAGTCGTGGTCCCTGTTTGAAAGCTGCCAACTTAGGGGTGGCTGCGCCAGCTTGTCCCATTTTTCCGTCAGAATCAGCTGGCTCCTTACTGCAGCTCTTGCCACAGAGCAACAAACCCTATAAGCCCCATCTCCAGGCTTCCCATCCTGGCTCCTTAAAAAAAAAAAAATTAAAAAAAAAGATATCACTGATGTTTGTGCTTCTCTTCCGCAGCTCCGGACAAAACTCTCTTCCCAAGAGATCCAGCAGTTCGCGATGCTCCTGCACGAATATCGCAACGGCGCTTCCATCCACGAGTTCTGCATCAACTTGAAGCAGCTCTATGGGGACAGCAGAAAGTTCCTGCTCTTGGGTGAGCGTCACCCGCCGGGGATTCAGCGTGGGCCACCAGCTGGAGGGCAAGAGCCGCTCCTGAGCCCTCCTTGACGTTCCTGGTACCGATGGTTGACGGGGTGCAAGGGGACAGGTGGTGCCAAGAGTCCTCGGGGTGGCACAGAGAGACGAGCGATGTCTCGATCCTTCTCTTTCCCGAGGGCAGCCGGGTCTGTCCAGCTCAGGCCCCTGGCGTACGGAACACGCGTTCCCCCGGTGGGGGAAAGAGATGCATTCGTGCCCCTTTGTTAAAAGGAAGCTGAGAGCCCTCGGGAGCTAAAACTCCCTGATTTTTTTGGCTTTAATGAGCTGAAAGAGGAATGAGAGCTGGTGGGGTTGAGGCAGGAGCACTCACCAAAGGGGTCTCTGCTCCAGCTCCGGGACAGGCAAGGACTCAGCCAAGCGCGATTTCCAACAATGCAGGGACTGAACCGGAGCCGCCCGTCGCGACGCTTTGGG
>NW_009701066.1:0-3604 GCF_000703405.1 Apaloderma vittatum
GGGAAGAAGAGAGGGATGGGGGAAAGGTGTTTTTTCTTTTAAGATCTGTTTGGGTTTTATTTCTCACTTCTCTGATTTGTTCTTTTTAATAAATCTAATTTCCCCAAAATCAAGTCTAGTTTGCCTGGGACAGTGAATGCAAGTGATCTCCCTGTCCTCATCTCAAACCTTGAGCCCTTTGATATATGTTCTCCCCCTGTCTAGTGGAGAAGGGGGAGTGAGAGCGGCTGGGGGGGGACGGGAGTGAGGGCGGCTGTGTGGGTACCTGGCTACCGGCCAGGGTCAAACCACGACAAAAGTGTATCAAGCTGTGGGCTTTTGCTCTTCATTGCTTGTAGAATTATGGAAATACTCAAGCTGCCTCTGTCAAAATTCCCCATTTGGCTTTATATCATAGAGCTTGTAATTTTTCTCAACGGTAGTTCCTCATATTTCTGTGGCTAAAACGTGAGTTTATTCAGTTCTGCCTTGGAAAATGTGCACGACTGAAACCGCTTTCGTCTTCTGCAAAAATTCCACTCGCAAGCCCACAGCAAGCAGAAGAAATGCTGTGCCCTTCTGCACAGCTTCTGCACAGACCAGCAAAAGGAATGGAACATATTAATCGCAAGGTTTTGTGGCCACTCTACAAACAGAATCTGCTGTTATGGCCCCAAGTATCACAGCTCCTGTTCAACTTGTGAATCTCTAGAACTTGTGGAAACACTTCGGACTCAGAGCATGTAAATTACCTAATTCTCTCATATCTGTGAAAGACTTTCTCATTAAAACTTCTAAAGTTTAACAGCACTGTCAGGCATTCACAGAATGCTTTACATTAATGGAAAATCTAGCACAGAAATGAATGATGCCCTGTTTTATAAAAATGAAATATTCAGAATGTAGAAGATTTATATTTTTACTGTTGGATCAATACAACCAAGCAAATTAGTAGAGGTAAAGATAAAGTCAGTGTCCATTGCACTATAACTTCTGGAGTGTTACATAAGGAAGTGTTCTAGATTGAGGTAATAACAAGCCAACACTGCAAAAATACATCTGTGTGGCATATTTACAAATGGCAATTTCAGTTTTAGGGGTGTTGTAGCAAGATGCGAGATTTTAGGTAAGTTCTATAGCTGTTTGGAGTTTTGGTCTCCCTTTTCTTACTTTTATTTTCAAATTCAGGGCCAGCTTGACTATGAATTAAAAAATCTCTTTAATATATATGCTAGACAACTTGGTGTTTTGGTTTTGCACAAATCCTCTGTAGTTCGGATAGCATTTTTTTCCTTTCCTTTCCTCCTCCTGTTTCTTAGCTATGCCCAGGGATTCTGCTCTGTACCTCAGAAGATAACTTGAAATGCATCTCTGTGGTGGAGCATGATGCAGAAAACTTGGGAAGAAAAAGGGCTTAGAGCACAATACTGTTCAGACTGGCAAAATGAGGTCTGCAAACAGTAAAGCTGCATTCAGACAGCTTTTTTTCTAAAGGAATTCAGGATACTGAAGTCTGGAGAAATTGTAGAACCTGTAATAAAGAATGCAAAAAAAGATACATGGATAAACATGATGTTGAGAGGCAGACTCAGCATGACTGTTCTGAAAGGAAAGCCTGACCTCCCTATCTAGAAACTTCTTTGACAGTTTGGATGAACATGCAGACAAGTGGAGGTCCAATTGATACAAGCTACCTGAACTTCCAAAGGTCTTGACGAGGTCCCTTACCAACGTCTCGTAGAAATTAAGCTTCCATTAATAGGTTAAAAGATAAGAAACAGAAGAGAATCTGTACCACTGAGAAAATGGTAGGGAAGTGGGGGCAAATAGATAAGGGACAAAGTTTGCTGATGAGATTAAAACCCTCCAGGTAATGGTGTTAAACAATTCAAACTAGAGCTATCTGCAAAGAGTCACAGAAGTACCTTATGAAATTGAGTACACAGTTGTCAACATATCATAATTACCTGTGAGTATAAAATATTGCTCATGGCCAAAAAAGATTACTAAATTTACATAAACACTGATGGGTTATGAATCACCTGTTACCTTTCAGGAGAGAAATTTTGGAAGTAGATAGATTATAAAAATACAAATTCAGTTTAGTGCTCAAGAACAGTTAAATTAGGAAACAAAACACCAGGCATTATTAGGAAAAGAAAGAGGAAAAAAGCAAATTAAAAGTAAATATGGTGACCTGCATTTTGGGAGTTTTGTGTAGTTCATGTGGCCCTCCTAAATCAAGGATGATCGAGAGTGTGGAACTGTTTTTATAGTAAGAGTAGGACTCTTCATCTGGAAAAAGAAGTTGGCTGACAGAAGATTCGACAGTAATCTGTAGAATTGCTAATGCTGTAGAGGGGATGATTATTTTGATCTTCGTGTTTACAGTTTCACAATATCAGAAGAAGGGATCATGATGTGAAATTTTCAACTGGCAAGCTCAAAAAAAAAAGTATTTTTACACAGAACAGAGCTAAATTGTGGAACTCATTAGCACAAGAGCTTATAGATGCCAAACTTTACACGGGTTCAAGAAGGAAATTAATAGAACAAAAATCCCCTAAGAACTTTTAAGCCTAAAGAATCCATCTTTCAGGAAGCTCTTGTGGTTCAAACCACTTGAGGCTCAAAGAACTTGTCAGGAAAGTGCCCCTATGCGCTTATTCTGTTATTGTAACTCTTCCGTAGGCATCGTTAGTGCCGACTGTCAGAGATGGGATATTGAATTAAATGGATCTTTGGCCTGACCCTCTATGGTTGTTCCTATGTTGTGGTTGTAATCTGAAGATAATTCATCATGAATGTATTGAATTGCTCTCATGAGCACAGAGAGGTAGTTCACTGACAATGAATCGTATCTGTCTGATGATTCTTTACTGCCTTCTCCATCTCCTCTTTTTTGCTCCATCTTTCTTGTCTCCTAAGTAGCCAATAAAACATCACTGTTCACATGAGCTTTCCTTTTGGGCAGCGTTGTTTGCCCATGTTTCTTTGGAATCCAAATTTTTGTATTTTCATGAAATAGCACTTTCCTACCTGGGTGAAGAGTGGCAGGAACAGAGATCTGCTTACGTTTATGTAACCGATCTCTGGCACTATACAAGAGAGAATAATTCACATACATCATGCAAAGCAAAATCTGACACTTTTGACAGTAGCATCGAGATCAAACAGCTTTCTACAACTGCTGTCAAGCGGATCACAAGGGGAAAATGTTTACAAAAAGAGTAGTATAGGAACTAAGGACCTGAAATCAGTAAAGATGAAAGGAAGTGCATTCTGAACATCACACCATGGTTGCATTGGGATTTTCTTTTAAAAATTCACATTTTTTTGTACTACTGCTGTACAGTTTCACTGGCAGCAGCACTGGTAGAAGTAACCGAGTAGGCTGGCCTCTGACATTTACTCTTTTTTCTTCAAGTGCTGGTCAGGTACACACGCACAGAAACCAGAGGTGCAGTAGCACACCCCAGTTGGCTGTAAGGCAGCTAGCTGGGGTGTGAAGAGCTGTGAAGGTGTAGCTACACAGACTTCAGCGTGGACTAACTACTAGTTAGGGGGACAGTACGAAGTTTAGTAAGACCAACGGCAGAGTCCTACACTTTGGCCACAATAACCC
>NW_009701067.1:0-68488 GCF_000703405.1 Apaloderma vittatum
GTGATTCTGTGATTCTGTGACTCTGTGATACCAGGGGACATGCGGGGTTTGGTCTGCCCAGCAACATGGAGCTTTCAGAGTGTCAACCAGAGTCAGCGGGAATTGTGCTGTAAAGAAACATTGGCTGAAAAATTTGAGCTAGGCATTTCAAATCAGGATTTAACAAATGAGGAGAAGGTTTCCATGTGCATATTTGTGTCTTTTCCTCATCCATAGCAGCAGAAAGGTAGGAACTATTCATATCATAGTGATGATATAAGGACAAATCCATTTGGGAAGCATTCACATACTATCCTGTTGGAGCCATTGACAAAGTCATCATGAAATGACTAATATTTTTCCTGTGACTGAAGCTTTCTGCAGGAATAGTCCACTGAAGATTTATTTTGAAAAAAAGACAATAATTGTAAAACTTTCTCAATATTTTTCAGCACAAATTATACACAGTTTTCACTGCAAACTGAAAAAGGGTGGTTTTAATTTCTGCAAAAAATGGCAGCTTGGCTTTACCCAGGATTTTTTTCCTCAGAATTAATTAAAAATAAATAATGTGTTTTTCCTTCATTTTGGACAGAAACAGTTTGAACAGTCAGAAGATTTGCCTAAATGGGAAAAAACAGAATGAACAACCAGATGATTCTTTAAGAGTTCTATTATTTTGAGAAAGATCTAGGAGCTCTTTTTGTCAATGGCTATCTTCATATGAGTTCAGTCATGCTTGAATTTTGTTCTTTGATCTTGGAAATACATCCATGGCATCAAAGTGTGTGAGGTCCTTAGTAACAGCATTTTTGCTTTCAGATTTGCATAAATCCCGGAAAGAGCATAGCATTAGAGCTCAGTGTCAGAGATTAACAAGGTACCATGTTTAAGCAAAGTGTGATTATTGCTGACCAAAGTGGATAATGGAATACATGTGAATAAATCAAAGGAATATAAATATTAATAGTGATAAAAATAATAATAAAGCATAATACTTAAAGGTTCTAAGGAATGAGGATCTGTGATTCTGCTTGAGATGAAAATTAGGATTAAGTCAAATAAATTAAGATGGTATGGATGACAAGGGCACCAGATCCAGTTTTTTCCAGACAGGCAAAAAGTAGCCTGTAGCAGGTTTCATTTCAGTCAATACTTCAAAATGGTGCAAAAAAACTGATTAAATTCTTACAGGAAATAAAAACATGAATCTAGACAGAAAGAACAAAAACATAGTTTAAGATGGAGAGTAGTTTGGGCAGGGTGATTTTCTTCAGCTATTTTGCTCTGGCATATGTTGTTTTTTCATTCCAAAGAATACACATGGTTTCAAATTATTGTGTCTTTCATTGAAGACAGATCAGGCAAAATTCCTTATAAAAATATTTCATATATTTTCTAAACGCTTTACTGCTGCCAGAATCGGCAAGGGTGCATTATCTAGAGTGCAATTAAATGTCATGCTAGAAAAGCACTAAAGCCTTTTTAATTAAAAACATCATAAAGGCTTAAGTAAAATTATAACTACTGGTTACTGTAATCTTCTCAGAGGTGTACTCGTGTGTGTATATGTGTGCTTGTACCTGTGCGAGTGGGGGTGTGCAAGTGCGCGGTGGAGAATGAGCCCTGCACAAACAGCGAAGCACAATGTCTGTGAGGGTTCATCTGAACGTGCAGCTGCGCAGGCTCCGGGAGGACCCTTAACCCTTTCATGCTCCCACATTCATGCTGCACAGCTTTGCAGGCTGCCACGCACAGCAAACGCTGAGAGGTCGGTGAGCACAGCCCTTGAACAAGAGGGGAATTTTGCAACCCACGTGCTATTTAGGAACTCAATCCCGTTGGCACAGTGTTACGTATGTGATGTGCCTTTGCCTCTCTTGCTGAGGGGGTTGATAGAGGAAGGGGATATGGTGGCACTCCAGAGACAGTGGAGCTCCAGCTGTTCATGGTAGCCAAAATTTGAAGCAGGACATCTCAAAATTGCTCCAGGCAGTGTCAGAGCACGACGCTGCTCTGAGACAGACTATTCTACCTTATATACTCCCTAGCTCCAGTCTCCATGCAGGAGTATATAGGATGGTTACTGCTTCAAGGCAGAACTGCTTCCACCCTGATAAAAATGCTGCCGCTATTTCCATCTCAACAGTAGCAGGAAAAGAACTCATCTCCATCTCTAGCTCTCTGCTGCTTTTGCTTTCTGCCACATGCTTACCTAAGCTACCTTCACTGAAACTTTTGCTCCCTTCAACCTTCCTGACTCCTTTTCATTTTCCTCCCCCTGAACTCCAACACAGACTCTGCCACCAAGAGTAATGCTAAATTTTGCCTGGAAAAAAGAACTATGTTAAGTTCTAAATATCCTGCTGCAGTATTTAGAATTCACACTTTACGTGTGCTTGGCCGTTACATTTACCAGCAATACCATGTAACTTCCAAACCTAACCGTTTGAATGTTATCGTTGACAGTTCAGGCATAATACGACAATGGAGATTTATTCCTTAAAGGCCAGACTGTGGCTTTGCTGTGAGACTCCTGCAAAGGGCTGGATAATGTTACATTGCCTCTGCAGCGGACTGCAAGGCAACTTGAGTCACCAAGGGCCCTGCTTTAGCAGCCACTCACTGCAGAAATTTTTATGGAGTCTGTGAGTCCTGTTGTTCCCTTGTGTGGCTCTGGAAGATGCACTATAGTTTGGCCCCAAGGAAGTTCACATATTTTGAGAAACAAACTGCTGGGATAGCTTGTCCTTTTGTAACAAATCTACTGAAACAAATTGCTTGATGCGTCAGTACAGAACTAATAACACCAAGCCTGATACTCTCTGGTGTGTTTGTATTCTAGAAGTAGTGAGACAAAAAGTGCACCTCGGCATCCTTCTGCTCTTGCACTTGTATAACCTTTTACTTTTCTCATTTTTAAAAAACAAGTTGGCCAATTTGAGTTCATCTAGGTGCCTCACTGTCATGGTCCTTCCAGTGCTTTCTCCTGCTGCATTATGAGATGTTCAAAGTAAAAGATTTAAATTTCTTATTTATATAAAAAGAGGTCTTTCCCAGCTGTATGTTCTCCACTGCTTCATCACAAAAACAACTGATGGCCAAAATGAGTGAATGAGACAGATTTCACCAACTGCTGTGAGACAAATACTGTTTCTTAAGCACTGATATCTTTCCTTCTATAGTCAACCAGTTCTTGTGGTGCCACCAAAGCAATTTTAAATGATTTTGATTTGTTAAGGTGAAAGTATTATGGACGTAAAAATTCCTCAGCGCTTGTGTTCGGGTTCTTCACCTATTACAGGTCTGTCTATTTGCAATTCATGAATTTTGAATTATGAATTCCTTGTACCAAGCACTTGCAATGAAGCTTTTGCTTCTTTTTTTTTCTTGTCTTATGAAGGTCAGTGCTTCAAGGTACCATCATGCTTGGGTTCAGTGCATGGACTAGCAACATCTAAGTAGCACTTACAGGGCAACACAGAGCTAAGATTGATAGTCAAAATCGGAAAATTGTGTGTGCCTTGATAAGTAGGAGATTCAGCAGCTTTTCTCCAGGAGAAACTTTGCAGAGAAGATTTATGATGTCACAGCTCATTCAGCCACATTTGTAAAGAACATGAAGAACTATTGGAGGAACTGAGGCAGAGATTGCATCTGAGTGTTGTAGTGGTTGAAAGATCTGTCTACAGCTCGTATTATTTCAAATAGTCACAGGCCCTGATTTGCAGGTTGAAAATATCAAATATTGTGTACTGGTGACTGGATCCCAGCTAGAAGGTGGGATCTCTGCAGCTTCTTAAGTTATCTGCTCTCACCCTGGAAACAGAGACATCTGTATTAGCTCATTAAATGTTCTTAGGACTGTGCTAACAATTTACTGATATAGGTGAGCCAGCACCAGTGCTCAGCTGAACATGCAGAGGTAGCTGACAATTATAGCCTGTTCTGGGGTAACAGTCTTTACCCAAGGTGTCTTCCTGAGAGGTTTGTGAAAAAGATTTGAATTCAGCATTTTGGGGACACAAAGCCTGTGCCAGTCAAACTGAGAATGTGCTTTGGATTATCCCAGGTAACTTAAATGACCTAATTGGAAATCCAGATTTGTAAATATCTCACATCACTCTCAGGTCTTTCAATAAATGAAAACACCCCTGAATTTTATACAAAATGAAGGTGGACTAGAATTAAAGTCTGTACAATTTTTCTGTATATGATTAAGTTGAAACATCTATGCAGTCTCTGTCATCAGAGATATCTGACCGCTTCCCCATTGCTGCAGCATTGAGAGCCAGCTACATTCCACAGACTGGAAGTGAATGTCTTGTATAGATTCAATTACCTCATTTAAGCATTATTTTAAGGAACTTGCCATACTTAAAATCTTCATCTTAATAAATGAAGATTTCTGTTTCTTCTCTACTGAGACTACGTATTGTACTGTTTCATTGCAGTATGCTGCCACAGCATCATAAATAAATAACAACAAATCTTCAGCCTGTGGAAAACACTTCTCAGCATGAAAGGACAGAAACAACTTTGCTGTTGCAGGTAGTTGGCCCCTGGAGACAATGGCCATCCTCAGGCTGCTTTGGCTGACGCATAAGGGAGGGCAAAATCAATGTCTCCAAGGCTCCAAGGGTTGACGGACTTCCTCACTTGCCAGCCCCCTCCTTGGAAATCTCAAGGTAGCAGGTGAAGCTCACATGCTGATTGTAGACTAGACAGTGCCCAAGCACCTGAATCATTTCCAAAACAGTTTACCTAGACCTTGGATTTCTGCCAATGGTGACAAATCTGATGCAAAGGCCTACCTTTGCATCGACTTTGTGCATTTTTTAAAAGTATTTTCTGCTGGAAGACTGGGTTTTGTAGTACAAGGACTTTTGAGGAGCTGCCTCAGCAGAACCATACAGAAACAAATACAAGTGTGACATTTGGTACCTGCTGTTGAAACGGAGGCACGAACGTGATAAAGAGGCTGGCTGATATATGGGGACGTGCTTGGTGCATTTTATTTATAAATTGTTTGCCTGTAATACCTGGAAGACAGAACTGATACACATACAATATCCTGCCACTTCTGTATGCCCATTGTAGTAGAAATCTGTGAATCCAGCAGCTCTTCTTAACTGATTACGCTAGTGCCACTCAATATTAAAAAGACAAAAGGAAATAATGTCTTTACTGTCCATTGTCAGTGATTTTTAGACAGAGTATGATTTCATGTTGTAACCGTGTCTCTTTTCACCAGCTTAAAACTTTCTAGTCATAGATAACTCAGAATGACTTTCTAGACATTATACATACCAAAATTAATGTAAGTGATTAGAAACTGATCCTTCAGAGAGTCTACAGGCAAATGCAATGACCATTTTGTAAGAAGAATATGTAAATTTTGAGGTTTACTTGTGCCGAAAGAGTAGAATTCCCTTTGCATTTTACATCAAGGAAGTATCAACATCTAAGTTGGGTAGAACTGCATTTGATTTCCTCTAACTTCACATCCTGAATCACATTATAGCGTTGGATTAGTCTGTAATGTGAGACTTAGAATACACTGTATCATCATCATCACCTTCTCTGTGCCATTACAGAATATTAATAATATTCCCTTTTATGTGGTAATTCAGCACAGAGCATGCATGATTTTCTGTATAAGTAATTATATGTTCAGAAGCTGCCTTCCAGTTACTATAACCAGTACTGCTATCTACAGTTAATATCCCAGATACTGTCGAGTGATGCTCGACATAAAAAACAATGTCACTGTCTCTCTGCTGAGTGATGACTCATGAACTAAGATGTATTATTACTTCTGTACCATAACTCACCTTTGTGCTTCACACTACTAACCAAAAAGCTCTGACTCTTCTGAATGAAATAATAATGCTTTTTCTTCCCTTTCCCCTCTCACACATTCCACTGCAGCATCAACAATGCAACATATTTCAGCATATTTCTGGCTGTAGGCTGTAGTGTTAATTTTTGTGTAGCATGCACAGTGCTAGACAGGTGTTTTGAAATGTAAATAAAAAGCACTGTAGTGTGGGACACACTACACAAACCTCTGCAGAAGACTCCAGCGCAATGAGAAGCACAACATCGATCTGTTTAATAGGGCGGTAGCCTTGTGTAATGAGCAGAAACCGCTCATTTCAAATCTCTACTGCAGCTCTCCAACTAAAATATAAAGCACATTCCAAGAAGGCAGGAGGTGGAATAGCAGAGCTCCAGCATAATATGGAGGGTAGCTCACAGCATCTCAGGAAAACCCTCTCTGCAATGTGTATAGGAAGGGTACGACAGGCCCCTCAAGACAGGCAGGAGCCAGCCCAGAGCAGCAGGCAGTGTTTGCTCTGAGAGGCACGATGCCGAGCAGCCAAAAGGCCGTGTGTGTGCCTTAAATGCGTGTGCTCTGAGCAGGTTTCTAAGCAAGTTATCCATTTCCAACATTATGTGCCTGTGGTTAAAGGGATTAGCCAGTGGTAATCCAGTTCTGGAGGAGATTAACTTTCAAAAATAAGAGAAAGCTTCTGCAGCGGACAGATTTTTGGCTCCGCCGACCTGGGTGGAGTGTTAGGCTGGATGGGGGAGGGAGAAGGATGAATTACCTCCACCCTCTGATTATCTCCCCACTAGAGGCCTCTATACAACTGTCAAAAAAAGCTTTTATAGTCGTCATATTTTTAGGTCATTTAAGATGATGAAGTGCAGAAACCAGTTAGGTTAAGGTCTGTATGAACAGCACAAAGCTGCCCCTTAAGTAATAAGGATTTCCACCATTGTCCAGTAGTCACCCTAGAATTAGTAATATATTTATATTTAAAGCTTGATCCTGACTTCACATCATATGGGTTTATGCAACATGATCCCACTGCCTTCAGTGATGCTGTTTTACTTGATATTTGTGCAGGTGAAAAGCAAGGATAAAAACAAGGAGGTACCATGCTGTAACAAATAATGTAAGTAGCACATTTGAGCTCTCTGTATATTGTTAGATCTTTCAGCTACTGTTGTTCTGAAAGCTACATCTGAGCTATGCTATGTGAGCTCTTTGGCTTCGTATTAAAACATTATTTCAAATAGCTCTTACTCTTGGAAACTGCTTTTCAATGCTTCAGCCCTTTCAGGCAGAACCAGCATTGATGCTAACGACATCAGCATCGATGTCTATCCCACAGACCATAGCAGATCTCTAATTCCATCAAGAGAAAGACTTGAGGGGTTGGCTTATGTCACCAGAAACCCTCAATGGAATTACAGCCGCAATTGTGAGGATCTGGAGTATCTCACTTGCTGCAATACGGGGCAGGAGTACTGTCACTCGGCTGCCTCTCTGCTGTTCTCTGAAGGACAATCTTACTGAACTGTCCTGAGCAGTGTGGAGAGATTAGGGAGAGGATACACCTGTTTCCCCCTGTATCAGTGGAGGTCTCTCCTTGGGTTTTGTAAATCCAAGAAAATTAGGGCTTCTCTATCCCAGCAACCTGCAGCCTGGGCAAAGGGTGGTTTGGTTGTGTATAGGACTGGCTTCCAACAACTGCAGAGAGTTTAGGGGAACTTTGGTTTGGGAACAGAAGGATAAACTCTTTGTATTGCTCTGGATGTTGGGTTGAATCCTGTATATGCCTACATTTATGTTGTTCATATAATGCCCAAATTTTTTAAGACTTTTTGCAGCTGAGGTTGCTTTTTGGCAATTTCAGCCTCTTGATCTCTGTGAATGAACTTACTTTTTGTCTCCCATCTCATAACAGCAGCTTTCTGTGCACTGCACTGCAGTTCAGATGGCTAAAGACTTTATTGCATGAAGTCACTAGCACCCTTCTTTTGCTTCTTTCTCCTTAGAGTCTGGAAAACTTATTTCACAGGAAGCTGGACCATATGTTTATGTACATATGCTTTGCCACGTGACGGCTGCAGCTATACACACCTGTGCAAGCCCTGCCAAAAATCATAAGGAAATGAAAAAATCCCAAACACAGCAACACCAACAAAAAAACCCAACCCAAACAAAACAGTAGGTTAAAAAAATAAAAGGCATCAATGTTATATCATTTCACTGAAATCAGACTACAAAGACATATGGGCAGCACCTGGGTCTGTAGCTGTGACCTCACATGCAGCTTTATCTTCCTGCTGTAAGGGGAAGTCAGTGATAATATCCAGCTTGCGTGTTTCTGAAGGTCACCTTCATATAAAACCTGACTTTTTCCTCCAGATTCTCAACACACATGCCCCAAAAGTTTCTTAGCAAGGTTACCTTTTGAGTAGAGTTATAGTATCTCCTCTGGCCTCCTCTCACCCACCCCCCAACACACAGTTCCAGTTAGACTGGCAGAGATGCTATCACATGTGCTCTCCTCTTCTTTCATCTCATGCTCTTGCAGAAATTACTCTTCAAGCTTCAAGAGTTATGCTTCCAGGCTCCTTAAAATATCATAGATTTTCAGAACAAACTGAAACCTAATAACACTAATGAACAGAGAGCTTTTATCTTGCTTTTTTTGCCAAGTTCAAGTATTATGACTCAAATCTTCATAATTACCCCATCATTTTATCTGTGATTGCTTAGTGTGGTGATTTCATGAGCTTTGCTGGGGAAAAAGGTAATCTAGCCAAGGAAGATTTTCAGGCTATCTGGCAGCCTTTCTTTTCAAAAGATGAATTGTTCCTATTGGAGTTTGCTCTACTATTTCATCCAATTGGTCTTGACATTTTGCTGCTTGCATGGTGAGCTCTTAAGGAAAAAGATGGTTTAGTCTTTGTCCTCCTTATCTCTACCCTCATCTTGTCTGTTGTTAGGCTTGAAAGCAGAAGCAAAGGCTATCTATATGCCAAAAGAAAAGACAACTGACTTCCTTCTAGGTTTATCTGGCCTGCTTCAAGCTAATTTAAAGAAATAGTCCTGGCAGGCCATATAAATGAGGATATAAATGGTCATAACCTGTCTAGGGAGACTTTTAAATGCACCTACCAGATTTAAGAGCACATATCTAATTGTGCCTAAATCACTTATGTTCTTTTATAAAATTCCTTATCTCTAGTGCTCTCCTGCAGTAAAATAAGGTGCATGAACAAAAGGAGGGAGAAGGGTCTTGGGCTCTGAGACTGTTGAATTTCTTTTCAAGGTTCCATTCAAAGGAAAGGAAAATTAAGCCTTGAAAAAGAATGATCTCTCAAAAAGAAAAAAACAATCTTTAGTCATAAGGATGGCCTCTCCTAGGCTGTACTTTAGGTTTGTTTTTTTTTTCTGGCAGGATCTTTTTCTTGCAAACAAAGCATATATCTTGAGATTAATATATCTTTTCCAAAGTTATTATATGCACTCCTTTAACAAAATATATGGAAAGTGTTATATTCTCATGAGGAGCTGCATCATTTCCCATCTGGAAAACTCTTACAACTAATCTTAAGAACTGTTTTCCCATGGATTTTTTTTTTAAACTATCTTATGCAAAGCTAAAATGGAAATTTTGAATTTTATGACAAACTAGATCCTTTATTTTTAAAAAAGAAATCTCCCCAAGTTTAGAAACATCAAGACAGTTATATTTTATTATGAAAATGTCAGAAAGTTTCAGTTCAGTAATATTTAGGAATTTCATTTAGACTATGGCAAATCACAGTATAAAATATTAAATACTGTAGATATGTTATATAGAGGGTAACATTCATATTTAATCCTTAGATCAGTGGAAAATGGATGAAAACAACAAAGCCAAATAAATTTATTTTAAAACAATTTAAGATCTTAGTGATATCTAAACAAAACAAACTGATATATTAATTTTGACTTTCTTTTATTGGAAGTAAAAGTAAGTTCCATCTTTGCAAAAAAATGCCTTCTTTAATCTTGAATTTTATCTGCAGTCATACTACTCTGTCTCAAAAGGATATTGTAGGGTTGGTAATGGCACAGAGAAGGTCAAAGAAGCTCAAAGATGTGGAGTGGTTGCTGCAACCGAGTATAGATCTGGTAGCTGGAAAGAAGCGGATGGGAGGTTATCTGGCACCGTGATGGCCAAGAAAAGGTGCCCTGAGACAGATTATTAACATCCTCTTCCAGTGTAAGAAGGAGAAAGGGCTGCTGGTGGAATCAAAACAGACGAGAGAAGCTGTTTCCCTGCACAAGTACATATAAACCACAAAGCTCCTTGGATGTGGAAGGATCAAAGTTTAACTGAGCAACTGGACAAACCACAGGCTGAAAATCCATGACAGGCTGCTGCCTCTGGTTCAGGAACCCCCCAGGCTGTGAATACCAGAGGCCGAGGGAGGTTATTGAAGTGTCTCTGTTGAACCACGAAGGCCTCCTCTGCTGGCTCTCCTTGGGCTCACTAGACTTCTGGGTAGTCTTCTTAAAGAGCTTTCCAGAGTCAAATCTTAAAAACATGTATTGAAACGTCCTTGATCACAACTAAGAGCTGAGAACTCTCCTTGCTTGCACCAACCCGAAGCAAAACTGTTGCTCCTTGCACCTTGTCACCAAAAGGCTGACAGTTTCCTTATGGAACCCCTTACCTCCCTGCAGTGTTGACACTGCAGAAAACCATTCTATAAGTACTGCTTAAAGATGAGATGCAAAGGGTGAGTATTGAATTCCATCTCATTTTCTAGCTGTCATCTCTCAAGCAACACAGCAAGCTTGGGATTGCACACTTTGGAAAATTCTGAGGAAAGAGGAGTGTGTGGTTAGTCAAGAAACCACTGGATGACACTGTTGTTCCACACAGCTACAACTGGAAGACTGCATCTGGCAATGAATGTGCCTTGGTAAAACAAAAGTGCAGATGTGGGGTTTTAAGTGTTTAGTGTATTCTGTGTCTTAGTGCAAGGGGCAAATTCATTGCATTTGCTTTTGTGTATGTCCTCACAATTAAATGCTGGCTTTCATTCCTTGGCGTTTAGGTTAAACAGCCTGATTCAATCTGGCTTTAGCCACTACTGCCTGAGTTCTCCAGATCCACAGCAATGAAGAAAATAGTAACTTCATATGTCACACAGGGCGACTTTACTTACAACATCACTTAGAAGATTAAAAATAAATTGAAGCATATGTCACTTCAAAGGGGGCAAAAAAAGGACATCTGCATTATTTGATGCATTAATGAGAAAGTTCTGCGGAGTCTTGATTTGAACTGTATGGGAAATGATGCGATGGGTAAGCTTGCAAGTTAAATGTATTTCAAATGAAATTGTTTCTGAAAATCTGTATTTAAGCTAGGTTAAGGGATGCTTGCATTTTATACTTCGCCTTCTGACATCTTGTTCGTAAATTGAGCTTTACCCTTTTAACTTGAGGAGTTTACAATAAAAAAAAATCAAAGCAATTTAGCTACAGATATCTAAGGCTGCATTTCAGTAGAATAAGCAAGAACAGCTCTCCTGCCTGAGGCAAATCTTATCATCCATGACCATCTGTGCAGCTACAAACTAACTACCTCCGGCACTGCATGATTCTGTAGACACTGGGCCACGGACTAGCAAACTAACGTCTAAACACCCTGATTCCCACCCTCAGCTCCCTGTTGTCCTCAATTCTTTTTAAACAGTAAAGAAGTATCTTTGTTTTCCTTATGTATCAAATATCCCCAAAGATATGGAGGACTAGACAGTTTTTACCTTTCCCATCTTTACTATGGGGATGAGGATAAATAAAGGTCAATAAAGTACAGCTGGATGTTAGAGATGCATGGGCAGAAACACTCATGAAAAATTCAGAAGGAACAATATGACTTTCTCCACGCCATCTTGGTGCTTCTGGTTTGTACAGCTCGACTGAGGAAGGCTTCTTTCCTTCTGAAGGAAATACGACTTCCAGGAGGCTAATGTTCTGTGTTTAATGCATTAGCTTTCCCCCTTGGGGCTCAGTTACAAATGCAGCTCAGGCCAAATTGATGAAATATCAGTTAATATGCGAGTCTGACAGCTTGGAAAGGACACAGCTGTGGTGAGCTAGGACAGTCTTGGGGTGACAGAGAAAAATCTAAGTAGATGAAGGCCAGTATTTGCATATGGGGATCTTTTTAGGGGGAGACACCAACAGCTTATTAATGAAACTGAGTGTAATCAGTCTGTTTTTCCAGAGTTAATTTCTCTGGTGTTCACCCTACAGGGGACTTTGGCATGGTACAAAAAGTCCATGCCTAAGCTATAGTCCATTTTCTTTACTATTGGTAGTGGTACGTTTGTGCTGCATAAAGATTTCAGATATGTCAACTTTTTTTGCATATGTGTATCATGACTTTGTGAAAAATTGAAGCGTGGAGGCTGCCAGATCTTATACAAAATGCCTTCCATGAAGAAATAGGGATTGTTACACTAGCATGGAAGAAGGTGCAGTTTCAAGTAATTTCCCACATAGCTATGTTGATAAACATATTTTAAACTCATGTCAAGAAGCCAACAAAACTTTGTCCCTATGTGTGGAATAGCCAATGCAGGTGGTTAAATAACATATGCAATTGGATTTAAAAGTGTTTCCAAATTTTATTCTTAAAAATGCATTTGGGTAAAAGCTGTGTAGCTATAATCAGCTGATGTCATGGGTCTCCATGAGATGTTGGCCAAGTCCTTCCATCAGTCTGTGAAATGGTGACAGGTGCACAGACCAATCATATGTGTTATACCAGTCTCCTCCTACTGCAGTTTATTAGTGGAGTCATTTGCTGCAGTTTCCATATGGCTCCTTCAGTGCTGCTGCAAGGTATGGAAATGTATTCCTCACTGATAACCCTGTGTACTCATATATGCCTCTATCAAATTATGTATTGGCCCAAAAAACAGCTGAGAGGTCTGGTCTATAACGTATCTTGAGGTTACACCCTGCAGATGGAAGCACTTAGCTCTTCGTAGCCTGAATATGCGCTATGGGGACTCAGAGAAGCCAAGAAGAGAAAATCCCTCAGACCTGGAAACTGCCTATGTTTCTTTCGAGAGGCGAGAAAATCAGAAACATTCTCTCTCCTGTTAGTGTTTCACAGATATTATATAATGGTATATGAATTAATTAATGAAGTATTGAAGAGAATGTGAAGGCACTCATTTTCCAATGTAGGTGTCCTCACAATTAGCTTTTTTTTTTCATAGAGGATGTGACGGAATGAAACAAGAATAGGTGAAAAAATAGAGGAGGGCATGAGGCTTAAACAGAGATTTAAATATGTTCTTTATTTCAGGTAAATGGAGAAAGGCAAGAAAAAAATCAGTAGATAAACTTGGAAAATAGACTGTGCTTGTAAAATAAACTTTTTACTTACAGGTACCTAGGTATTTTAGTTACTGATTTATGTTGGAACTAACTTACAAGATTTTAACAATTTTAGATTCAAACCTCTGGCTAAACAGTTTTTCCTCTGGTTTTCCCAAAGTTTATGAATACTTTAAAATTACTGGATTAATCACCAGCACTAAGGAACCCCTGCTCTTTATAAGCTCTCTCAAACAACCACTAGGAATTATAAGAAAGATGGCATTAGTGAGGTGAAAGAAAAAGAAGTATTTATGCAACAAATCATTTGATAAGAAGAAAATTAAAACACAACCCCGAACAATAGAATTGAAAAAGTTAGACTGTGCTTAACTTTTCTTAAGACCTATTTAAAGAAGTTAGCAATTATTTGTTGTTTGATGAAAAAAAACCTCTCTGATTGCCTCTGTCTTCCAAAAATAAATGGTTTGAAGGAAAGGCTTCCATAAAATGTCTTCAAGCAAAGGGATTTCTAAGATCAGAGCTGCTAGAAAACACAGGCCAGGCCTTCAGTCAATGTAAACAGGAATCGTTGGAAGGCATCTAGGAGGAGTACAATTTATACCAGCTGAGAGCTCACTCTCTGTATCTGAAGTAAAGCAAGAACAGTAGAGCTGCTTTCTTTAATGCAATAATATGTTTTCCTTTCTCATCTCCAGATTTTGGCTGCTCATTTACCTTTAAATATTTAAGATTCTGCCTGACAGCTCTCTGATTAGAGTATTAATAGGTAGGAAAACAGTGACTTGAGCTTGGGTCATGCTTTCAGAACAACCAGTAAGCGTGGAAGAACTTATTTTCACTGCAATCCTGTGAAATAAATCTTGTTTTTCTATCATACATATAGAGATACTGAAAACCAGGGTCAGGTGGCTTCTCCACCGCCAGTAAACAAATCACTGTTAAAATCAGCCTGGTCCTCAGGAGACAATTGGTATTTGCGTCGGTTGGTGAATTCAAGTAAGATTAAAGCAGAAACCTACGCTTAAGAAATGAGAGTTTGGTTTTTAATCCCCTTCTGCAGAAGCATAAATCATCACTGTAGATTATATATTCTGTTCCGTTTGCCTTGAAATAGAAGAAATTAATTTCTTTTATTACGGCACAAACCCATATTTGAGCAGTGGGCGCATACTTACAAATGATCCTTAAAGCATTCTTTCACCTGTGTAAAAAAAGAGGCCCAGCGCCAATATCCTGAATTCTCTCCCAATTCAGTTATTCTATGTTGTCATTTTACTCTGTGCTCAGAAAGGAGGAAAATGAGAGTTACTTTGTGCTTTTGCTAGATGGTGCCAGAGTACGCTCCTGCCCAGTTCACAGGACTGTCTGGAGTAAAAATCTATCTTTTAGAAAATTCTGCACTAACGTGTAAGCTGTATGGTGCTGCTGATCTGCACTGATGATTGGACATAGCAAAGGCAAAAGCTTAAAGCTTAGTAATGTATAGAAGAGAGACTAGTATCTGTTGGTAAATTGAGTGGTTAAGTAGAACTACGTTTCAGTATTTAAAATCTGTAAGAAAAAAAGATGGACTAGATAGTCTTGATCCATTGGTTAATGTTACGAAGCTAGCAATCTAACTAAACAAATATTTGTAAAAACAATGCAGGCAACATCTATGTACCTGTAAATTGATATGTGTGTAGCACACTGCTAACGTTGTCAAGTAGTTTCCACGAGAGACTCATAACTTGTCAGGGTTGTTTTGCCTTCTCTCCTCTTTCTTTTCTTTTTTTTTTTCCCTTCTACTGCCTTTTCCACAGGTCTGCAAGCAATTAGCATGGATGAGGAATTGCCAGAATACATTTTCTTCTTGATATGCATGTGTCACTGCCATAACGTTACTGGAAATGTAATAATTTAAATGGTTAAACTAATTGCCTAGAAAGTGACAGCGCTCAATGTGCTCTTTCATGGACAGTTCATTGTTGACAGTGGCCCATTAGATATGATAGTATGTCAGTTATAGTAGCTCCACAAGAGCAACAGCCTTGTTATTAATGCTCTGTATTATGAAAAATCATTCCTTGCAGTTGTGAGTGCTGAACCCATTTTTGAAAGACAGGTGCAGTGAACAAAATGTGGATCTCAGTTATAAGGTGTTAAATACATTTTTATACTGACACACATTTACACTGATGGAGAAGAATAAAATGATTTTTTATTCAAATGAAAATAACCAAAGAGGAAACCTATTCTGACGATACTATTCTTCTGGACCAGCTTTTTTTTTTTTTTAAGAGTGCTTGGCAGAGTTTGGGAATAGATTGCCAAAAAGGGCTTTTGTGGGAGTGCTTTTATTTTGTTTTAGGCTCGTTGAAGGTACTCCCAAGACATTCATAGCAGTTGGACAAAGTGCCTTCTTTCTCATAGCCTTGTCAGCCTCAGAGGGAGAGGATAGAGTTGGAAGGATCCACAAGTAGGAAGATGACCTCTACATTCTCAGATACTCTGTGCATGGTTTACATGGAGAGATGGATGAGTAGTGAAGACAACACACCTTGGAACTGGAGCCTGTATTAAAACAGTTAATGAACTGCACAAAGGGAAGCAAACCAGGCAGGCACTGTGTATAGGGCTAATACATTCTTACTGCATTATAAATATTTGTATTTATGAAGATTAATGGACTGAAATATTTTAGATTTAAGTCTGTTGTTTATCTATGGGCTGCAAACATGAGAGATAGCTGCAGTGTGAGTTTCCCCATATTGTCCTGTTAATGACCTCAACTCTGACCTTGCAAGTCCTCCTAAGGGAAAAAGGGAAATTTAGTCCAGATCATCTATGGCTGTTTCCTGTGTAGAGCCATGCAAGACACTCACTGCTAACATTGCAGTGTGAGCTACTAGCCACTGCATGTTTATGAATTTCTTAGTGCTGGAAACCTTAGATGTACTAGGACCTGTAAAGTTAAAAGACCAGATCTCTTTAAACTAAAGGCTAATCCTTACACCAGTGCAAACACTGGGTCATCACTAATGAGCTAAGAAATATATTATGTAGCTTAATTGAATTAATGTTTGTATCTGTACATGCAACTGTGCTGCAGTGATTTGATTCCTGTCAATAACCATCAATTAAACATTCTGTCAATAGCAGCTACTAAGGTGTTGTCGAAAGCAAGACATGTAGTTCAGGAAGTGGAAGACCAGTGGAAGGTTAGATCTAGTCAGCTGTAGGCAGATACCAAAGAAGGGGTATAGTTATTAGTTGCATTTTGTGACTTGTAGTTTGTCCACAGGGGAAGACTGAATACAAACAGATCCAATCTATACTTTTCACTGCTATTTGAATATGTGTGAAATCCCAGCCTGCCTCACTCAGAAATGAAATACATCTACTTTATCCTGCTTATGGTTTATTTTTTTAATTGTGGTAAACGTAGTCAGGTACCATGACCTGGCCAACGAGAAATAGTTCATTAAGTGGTGGTAATTTGATTGATTTTCCTCACTAATGCATATCTTAAGATAGATTACCATTACAGGAAGGGTTCAGGAGGTGGTTGATCCCCATTAAACCCATATGATTACGCTCCCAGTTTCATAGTTTTACAGCCTGACCCTAGGCAGTGCTGGATTCAGCCACAGAGAACCAGCATACCTTATGCAAACAAAATGAAGGAATATGTGTAGGAATTCCCAAGATGTGATGGGACTAAGGAATATAAAAAAGCAGGAAGGAAATAAAGAAAATATAAAGATACAAAGAGCTCTTGCTATGGTCCTCATAACTGTAATATCCAAGCTTACACAACCATTTATAGATTTGTACTTCCTATATCCCTTTGGGAGAGGGAATATACACAGCACAGGGTGGAATGACTCATATTCCTTTGATTGACCCAAGAACGCAACCTACATGTATGAAAACTGCCTGATGAAATCTAAGGACAGGATAGATCCCTGTTTTCTCCTGTCTGGGTAGAAGCTATTTCAAGACCAGGAATTTTGTAGCTGAAATGTTTATAATATTCACTCTAGTGCTCTGTTGTGACTTTAATTTTATGATTTATAGAGTGTAAAGCACTAATGAAAGAATACTGTGTATTTCTATGAATCAATCTAATTTCAATAATATTCTAAATACAAAAATAATGTTATGCATGAACACATAATTTCAATTTTTTAATAATGTTGAAGACAACGTTATTTCAACAGAGACAAGTTTTCAGAGTTACATATATAACTAGATTCTGCTCTCCAAGTAAATATAACCATGGAGAGAGTACACACAGACGTGTCTGGTAATGGTCAGTGGGGCTGTTTTGGTGGGCAGAAAGGAATGGGGCACAGCTGCAGAGACACATCCGTCGCAGCCTTCCTATGTGGTCTCCCCAACCAGAGGTATTTTTTCTTGTTATTGTTGCAAAGACCGATCCTGGTATATCTTGATTTACCTGATGTTATCTGACAGGATGGGGGTAAAACATGTTACCTGCAGATATTTAGCATCTGCATTTGACTTTTGAAATGTCGAGGCAGGAAATACATTCTGTAAAGAAGCAGTACCTTGCTTTCCTCTTTCTCACTTCAGAGGGTGTGTGATGATTATAAAGCACATTGCATCAGTAAGAAAGGGATTTTATGTTAGGAGAAATAAATGGATACAAAGAAGCTCTTAATCTCACAATGAGTTTTAGGGCATGGTCAAATGTAAGAGTAAAAATAGTATATTTTATTATTAAAGTAATAAAATCAGATAGCAAAACAAATGTTTCCTCATCAGTCTTTTAGCTTGACTGGGTGAAATGTTGAAAGCATTGGAGACACTGCAATGAGGCTTGATCAGTTCAGGGAAAAAAGATTGTGAATTTCCAATTCTTTTGAATTTCAATATTTGTGGAGTATTTTTAAACTTTTTTTTTGTATATGAGTGAAATAAATGGTTTTTAAAAAAAAAAAAAGAAACTTTCCTCCTCCTGCCACAAAACATCCTTTCTGACCCTGAAAAAATATTTATAGATCCACAAAAAGGAAGAGGAGGTAGAAAGGAAATGAGGGGAAAAAAGAAATAAGGAATGAAAATCACCATTGAATATTTCTTTCAGCAGGTTTGGTAGGGAGTTTTAATACTTACTTCTACCTCCATGTTTTCCCGAATAAAAGGGCGAATTTATTAGATGCATACCTGGATCTCTGAAAAAAATGTGTTTTAATGTTAAGTTAGAACAGATTTTCAGTTCTTTAATATTTACACATGTAGTAAATAACTTACCCTTCTATTTCAGTGCCACAAAATTGTTCTGCACTGTGGATTTTACAATACCAGATTTCCTAACCTCTTCAATAAAGCATGGCCTTTTGTATAAAAAGAAGAAGAATCCCATGGTATTTAAAATATCTTTCTTCTGACCTTTCTTAAGGGTACATCTGATTTGCAGCACTGTATAATGTGTTAGCAGCAGGCAAGACTACATCTTGAAAATTGTTCAGAATTGATAGCGTGTCCCTATGCACAAGATCCTTAATACACAATCTCTCTTTTCAAAGGAACTTGCTAGGAATCCAAGTCTGCCATTTTAAAATTGACAATAGTAGTGCTATTTGGGCTTTTTATTTTGTTCTGGGGCATTTTAAAGGTTTCAGTGCTCAAAGTATTTATAAAATAACAAATTAAGAAGATAATACCACTGTGAGCTACACAGAACAATGCAGGGGCCAATGCTGCCCAAGCATAAAAGATTCCCTAATCTGTCTATCTGAGCCTACTGCCTCTGTGACTATATCTGATAGGCAATACACACTGCCCCTCCTTTTTCTTTCCTTTTAAAAAGAATTTCAATACTCTCTTAAGCTTTCATATGAAAAATGCAGAAGCAGGGCATATATCAAGATGAAAGGATGTGGTTGAGAAAAGACACCTTTCCATTTTTATTACTACAATTTCTTTTTTCTTTTGTAAACTTTCTCTGTCACAAGCAGTTACGTGAATATACTGGCAGTCCAGGTCTTTTCAACAGTGTTCATTTGAACTGATCCACAATAGATTTATATGGCCATAGATTCTTCATGCTGAATTTATTCTTTATATTTCTATAAATTAATGCCTTTACTATCAGAGACAGTTCCTAACAATAGGCTTCCCTGTTCAGGACCAGCATTTAATGTTTTGTGTGTACTGGTGAATTCCCCATAAAAGAACTCCACTCTATATGATATAGGAGCTCAATCCAATACTGAGTTTTCTTCTTCAAAAAAAATCACTGGAAGGAACAATTCATGATAGAAAAATGACTAGCTCGACAGCACATAAGATTGTTTTATGAAAACATTTTAGCACTGATAACCACATCTTAGATGCAATCCACAGCTGATGGCAAGCCATCCTTGTATCTGTTCCCACTGCATGTAATTAGCTTCTAACACATATCCACATCACGCGTTTTAAATCTTCCTTTCATCTTTCTGCTGGAGTACTGATGTCTCCAACAACGGATTCTTAAGCAGGCATTTTGTGGCAGATGCTCTACATAGTCATTTTATATCTGTGGCATCAATAAAGCAATAAAACTTAATTGGTTACTTCAGCATAAAGAAGCTTATTTCTGACACCTTGAAGCTGCAGATTGACAGGTAGGTTCACTGAGCGGGAGAGGAGGGAAGAAAGGGTGGGTCAAAGCCAATATTGCTTTATGAATTACTGCTTAGGGTGCTGGATTGGCAACCACTCTGCTGCCAGATGAATACTGTCTCACTTGGTTTGGTGGTGGTGGCATCACCTACGATGGGGCAGAGGTTTGGAATTCTAGTTCAGTGTGCTGATTCTCTTTGGCCAGTCACAAAATACCAGCAAAAGAGTTAAAGCATCTAAGCATATTAAAAAGCTTGTTAATATAGATGAGTCAGCAGGACTTCTGTCCTGATGTGCAGTATCCTGTAGGTGATGGCAAGGAGGAGATTAATTTAATGGCTGATCCTAAAGCTCCCAACCCTCTTGGTTCTGTCTTTTGATGAAGCTAAGAGCCTTCCATGGCTCTCTAAAAAGCTCCTGTGTTCCTTTATGTTGATGTTCCTGTTGGTACAGAGAAGCAGTCCTGGCTATTCAAACAAATACGAGGGAAATAGTTACATGCAAAAATAGCATTCAGAGTCATGCTCCAAACTCCTCCAGATTGCAGAAAGCAACATCTCTGTTTATACTTCTGTAACACTTGAAAAAGCTTTCTTCCATAATTCTTAAAAGGGAAGTACAGGTGTCTTCTATGTGATCTAAAAGTCTTACTATAATTTTTGCAAATATCCATACCATGGTCTCTGATTGAAACCAAACCAAAGAAATCCAAATCTGGGATATTTATTTTCTGATCCTGGAAGGAAGTGAGTGTATATCAACCCATCCTCAACTTTTTTTCTTATTTAATAAATTACCAGGATTTTATTATTTCCCGTTCATTTCTTAAAAAAAAAAAAAAAGATGAAAAAGGAAATGTTGACAGAAGCAAGATGATTTAGAGATAGTGATCGGAAAGTTCAATATGCGTTGACTTATGACTAGAGTTTATGGATATTTCTTGTCTCCATTAATCTGATAATTTAAGTCACATATTATGCAACAGTGTTACTTGGGTTATGACGGGGGTTCTGCAAAGGTTAAGGTTGGAGGTAGGATTTTTGCACTAAACTACCACGTATCACACTACCACTGAATACAGATTTTTTTTTTATTTTTTTTATTGACAAACTGTGCAGCTGGGAAAATGGCTCACATAGTCGTGAACTTCTATGACAGTTAATCCATCTCTGACCTCATGTGTCATCTGTTCTCACAACCATCTCACTACTTTTGTTTATTGATGAGTGCATTCAGTGCAGTTGAGCAATGCCAGAGTGGTTGAGCTCAGGGTGAGAAGACCCAGAGGGAATCAACTCTCCTCTCTAGTTTGACAGCTAAACATGGACTGGAGGTGCAATAATGCACTTGCCTGCTGCTTGCATGGGCTACAGGACCTACAGGAGGCCAAACACTCAGGAGCTTGACCACTGCTGTGGCCACCCAAAGGATTGTCTTCCTCACTCTTTTTCCTGAGATCTCTCCTTAGCCCTTCCTCCCACCAGCCCAGGCTACTATCTCCTCTACAATAGAGAGTTGGATGATAAAGCAGACTTTTAACCACTGCTGGAGTCACTGCAAGCCCATGGCTCTCCCAGAGGGCCTAGAAGTTCAGCAGTGTGGGCTTTCTACAGCCCCTGGATGGGAACTGATGACAGAGCTTGGCTTGACACCCATTCTTAATAGCAAAGGCTTAGGGCTCAAGGCTCTTTTACCAGCTAACCTTTCCATGAACACCCATGTGATGTTCAGTGAAATGACACTGATAGATGCTGTCCATTGCTCTATAAACCTCTGAGAAGAAACAGTTTTGCAAGGCTTGCGTGTGGAGAAGGCACATACAGGATAAAGTATTAAAAAACATGTAGATTTCTACGGAGATCTTTCAATTGGAAAAATAAAAAAGTTTTAATCAATAGCTTGTTACTCTCTGTACTCTTATCCTTCTCCTCAATACTCCAAAACAGGTGTCCTCCTCAGCTATGCAGGTCTTCCGAAGCAAAACCTTTAAAATCAGGAAGTACAGGGCAGGGCTTGATTTCATGACTGTGAACAGGACCAGGGGCTGTGATATTATTCACCAATCATCTGAATAACTAGATAAAATTGATGGTTTCCTTACAGTTTGATTAGATTTTGTGTCAGTTCTTACACTGACAGATTTAGAGAAAAGTAATAAAAAGACAATGTAATTTAAAAATCAATAATGTGGAGGGGGTGAATGTAGACTGGGAAGTTTTGCATAGCGAGCAACATTGTATTGTGTTGTTTAATTTCTTCTTTTATCCTTATTTATTTATTAACATTTAAACAGATTTCTAAGGATTTTTATCTTTTATAATGACTACAGCCCTTTTGCTGAGCTCATTTCCATTACACAATGTTATTTCAGCTGCTAGGCAAGGAGATAATGTGCCCTTCATTAAAAATAGCTAGGAAGAGAAGGGTAGCATACCCCCCTTAACAAGCATTTCTTGTCACTTATCTTTTTCTTTCTCTCTCTCTCTCTTTCCTTTTTTTTCCCCCTTAACGTGTTGCTCAGATCTTTTGTCTGTGGAGAAGTTTGATTATGCCTTAATCCAAATGGCCAGTTCAATCTATTTTAATCCAATTAAATGATTCAAACTATGCTGGGTGTCATAATCCATTTCTTAATCCAATTAGCTGTTGTCATTCTGACTGTGGGTGAGGACTACGCAGAGCAGAAGCTCTTGTTTGTTTTCAGTTTCAGAATGCAACACTATGTTGCAAGCTAGTTTAGACCCTTTCCCTCATAGGCCAAACAAGGAATAAAAGCAAAGGATGTCAGCAGTGTTTGCATCTTTCCTGGATTTGATCTATTTTATCAATAATTTAAAGTTAGGAGGACTTGATTCTCATGATCAAATTGTGTTCGTCTCTTTGATTTTTTTTTTCTTCCTTGAAACTGAATTTAAATATACCACTTGCCAGAGACTGGCAAAAATGACTTGTAAACGTAGCTGGTTTAGCCTGGGGTGCTCAGCTTGAGATGGTTCAAGGCTTCTCTGTATTTTTCAAAAATCAGGCCCCTTTTAAGGAAATTCAAAGTGACTTTCTCAGTACCATAATCAGTCGTGAAAATCTTGCCCTTTGTATTTTCCCCTCTCAAGCTAGTAGGCTGAACAGTTCATCCAGGGAAATGCAAGTCTGGATCTCATTGAAATATTTCAATTACTTTCCTGTCTGACTGAGCCTGGAATATTTATGAACATATCTGGTAATTTTAACATTATAATCAATTCCTGGTATTGAATACTAAGTTTCCAAATAATATTATTTAATTTTTACTTTTACTCAATATGGAAAAAAAAGCTGAAATTTTCGGAGTTCACACTTTATGGAGCTCAGAGAAATACATGCTCCACTGTCTAATGCAAGTTTCTAGGAAGATGCTACTGACTCGATGATCTGTAGTCAAAGATATCATAGTGGGCACATGGTCTTTCCAGGGCTTCTTCCTTTGTTAAAATCATATTCACCTTTAAGACAACTTCACTTTCCAGTTCATTTTTTCATTAGACAAGTCGTATAACCTGATCTAAAAAGGACTTGAAGTCCTTTTCTGTCAAAAATCAAAGGAAGGGTTAAGTTGCTAGTGGACTGTTAAAAATTCTTCTCCACTGACTGGATTTACAGTGTAAGTCTATACTTGAAATATGAGTCAAGAACTGTGAAGTGTACACCTCAGCAATATATGCTTCTTTTACAAACATTTCTGTTTCTTGCATCTAAGAATATATGCCATAACTTTACTACAGTGAGATTTTAAAAATAGACTTGAACCTTTTTCCCTAGCATAAAAAGAGTAATATTTTTAATATAAATTATGTATATTCTAAAGTAAAAAAACCCACAACAACAACTGAAAACAAAACAACCAACCAAAAAACACCTTTAGCAAAGAAGAAGTGGATTACTGCAAGCAGGCAAAACAAAAATTCCCTCGTGGAACTTCAACAGACAGACTGTTTTTCTATCTTATTGTCATGCTTTCTATAGATATGACATTGATATTTTCTCATCACAAGCCTAAATCGAACCTAAACCTAAAAGAGCTGGACATGTGGAACACTTAATCACACAAGGCTGACCGTAAGACTAGTGACATGTATCAACACGGGAAAAACATTACATGAAATCGTCAATTTACAAATAAAAATAGACTGTTTCATCAAAATGGTTTTATTGTTAATATTGAAATGTTTTCATGCTGGTGTCTAAAGCAGGGATTCTTCAGTGAGTTGAAGGTGGTAGCATGCCAGGTACCTCCATAGATCCTGAATAATGCTCGTGTTTCTTGAGGATAGTGTCATTTGTCTGCAAGGATACTAGGGACTCACCAGAATGATGAAGGGTGAAGTTCATCTCCAGATTAAGATTTATAAATTACATATCTGGGCTGTGGACCTCCATCTGCCTGTAGGCTTGTCTCAATACACATGGCAGAGACAATCACAAAGACTATTGGGCATAGTCACAATGTGCAAGTAAGAAGTTGAAGCCTACGCAGGGAATGTGGCTTTTGTCTACTGTTTTGCAATGTTGTTTGCATGAAGCTCCTCCATTTTCTTCAGACCATACAGTATCCTTCTGCACTGCTGAAGCTTCATAAACGGTTATTTTCAAGAAGAATGTACAAGGACACAGTAATGGAGGTTAGCTGAAGCTATGAATTTTATGAACAGTTTGACGGAAACCACATTAAATGGCAACATCAACCCACAAATCAGCTTTGCAATGCTTTTACTCCAATCTGGTGTTGAGGGTGATTCACTGTGAATTTGCTTTTCATGGCCACCATTTCTTGCAGTGTCATTTATCAGCATACCAGCAACTTGTGCTGCAGAAAGCTCTGGTGTTACCTTTTAGCATTGCTAACAACTAGCAATTTTAAAATGCCGCTCATGTTAGCAAAGGAAGTACTGTAAATAACATTGCAAAGCCTACAGTAATTGCCCTTTTTGTAATGTGCTCGTTCACTGTGCTATCACCCAAGTTGTAAAGCTGTCACGTCCTAACTCGCCATGCGTTGTATCTTAGAACAGTAACACAATTTCTACTCAGACCAAAGTGGGTTAAAATGCAGCCTAAAGGTAGTGCACACACAGAGGAAGAGCTGGATGGTGCAAGGAAGAGAAAGAGTTCCCTTGTTGAGGGGTAAAGAAAGTCCTTTATTGAGAACAGTGCAGGAGAAAGGTATGGGATCATAGAATTGCTTACATTGGAAAAAAACCTTTACGATCGTCGAGTATATGAGGAAGAATAACAATGTGGCCTGTTAGAATGTAAATTATTAGCTATAATGAAATGTGGTGGATTTTTTCTTATTTTGACAAAGTAGTATTATCCCAGTATCCTGCAGCTCCTGTAGTCTGAATGAGTGTAGTCCTATCCTGGTCTTTGGCTGTCCCCTGGCTTGCAGTTCTACTCGAAGGCTGGGTCTGAAATAGGGTTTCAACCCATTTTCTTGTGGCCATGCCAAGGTAATATACGACTTTCAAGGAATGTAATTTATTTAGAGGGAAAGCATTAAAGACAACATGCTTTAAACCACTAAATGCAGCATATATTCTTATGAAGTTCTCCCTACAGCTTGGCACATCCTTGTTCTGGAAAGGGACCAATACCTTAGGCTTTCTCTATAGAACCTCTTTCTTTTAGCCTCTCCCTGTGCTTAGCCCTTCAGTCTGTTTCCCTAGCCATACTCCGAGAAGCATCCTATCCTTTCTTCTCAGGAGACTTTTAACTACTCATTAGCCTTTACATTTTCAAGTTCTGAGCTTGGAAAAATAAACATACATCTTATTAACAGACAGGATGCCATGTCCTTGAGGTTAATAATTTTGCCCATTATCTCTGAAGAGCTGGTCTAAGTATTTGTTCTGGGAAACCAAGTGTTGCTTTCTAATTAGTTTTTTTATGCATCCCACTAATTTAAATCAATATACTTACAAAGAAAATTTCTGAACTCAGTACAACTTCACTGTCTGGTCATAGAAAGCATTCACTGCAATCCTCTTAAAGCAGTCACATATTTTGTTCTATTCTATAAAATGAGATCAAAATAAGTGCACTTCAGCAGAAAACAGTAAACCATTTTTTTATCCTTTGAAGGCAGTATTGTATTGCTCTTCTGTGCAGAGTGAAGTTGATGACCTTGCCACAGCCCTGTACTGTGGAATAGGGCCCCTTTGCACTGTCAGTAGAAATAAGTGTGTTTGGATCTAAGGGTCCCACATTCAGTTCTTGCTGTTGATAATTTGTATTTGCTTGCAGGGGTACAGCTTACTACTTCTATACCTTGAGATGAATGTAGATAGTTTCAAAGCAAGCACAATAGAAAAACATTTAATTCTAAATCTTTATTTCTTATGAAAGCCATAAAATCCACAAGGGATTTTTAGCAGAAGGGAAAAATCTATGTAAGAATAACCCTAGAAAGAATCGTGTACTTCAGCAGTTCGTGTATAACCGCATACTAAATGTCCAGGTTAGAAATATCTACAAGACATATACTAGGACTTCACTACAGGATGTTTGAGAGGTGTCTAGACACCAAAGCTCCTCACAAACTCAACACATTACCTAAATGGAAAGACCAAAATCCATAAAGTAGCCAAGAAAAAGCATAAAAAATTGGAGGAAAATCTGCAAAAGAAACAATTAAAATTATTTAATTCCTGGAATTTACATTCTTTATATATTTTTTTACAGTCTGAATTTAGTGGAAAGAAGAAGCATGACAAATATCCATGCTGCTGTTTAATGAATATTTGTAGCCAAAACATTCTCCAGAAGAGCTATTTTCCTATGTTACAGTACTGTGAGTTTGATTAAGGTGCCTAAGTGTAAATACCTAGGCTTCTTGAGAAGACTTAGTTTACAGAAAATGTCTGTGGAGACTGCAGATATGGCAGAAAACTAGAGAACACCAGGAAACTCTTCTGAACTGGAAGCTGGATAGTATGTAGGACACCTCAAATTATTTATAATAGATACTAAGCTACACCTAGGAGATATATGTATATATATCCTGTATATATAGGATACTAGGTATAACTGAAAAATGCAATTAAGTCCTTTATGTCCAGCAGTAGCGTCTGGTAAAAAAAAGAAAAACAAAAAATATCCAGAATATTAATAAAATTTATTTCTTTATAGATCTGTTGCTGGAACAAGTGGAATGATTTCTCAGATTTCAAAAGGAACTAAATCAGACTCTAACATAGCTGAACAAATACTAAGAAGTGTTAAGTGATTCACTAGCCCTGTTGAGCCATGTACAATGTCCAGATCAGTGTGAATTTCCACACTCCTTTGCATTTAAAATTGAACAATTAATACCCTGCTTTTACTTAACTCATTAAATATGCTTTTAACATTGTAATTTTATTCAGAATTCAGCCTGAAATTGTGATACTGGTGAGTATTTTGTGTTGCATGACCAAACAAATATAGAAGAGTCAAACAGACTATTAATCCTTCAGGCAGACTAAAGAGTAAAGGAGACATTAAATGCAGAAGCGAAGACTGGGGAAATCAAGCAGATTTTGCTTGCTTTTAGCTCTAAAATGTGTTCAGAGACATGGTGTTACAAATAGCTATGAATAGAAGGCTGCTACAGAAAATAGCATGTAGATGTTCCCCAAGCAGTTTCATCACCGTTAAGTTTGAAAGAAATTTTCAGGTAGATTCGTTTAACTTTCTGAGGTCTCTAGATGGGCTTGAGATAGTGTTTGTTGTTGATATCTAAAAACTGACCTGGCCTTTTTTACTCCTTACCCAAAGTAGAAAATGAATAAATTAATAAATAAAGCATGTGATATATTCTGTTAAAAGGGCTGTGGTTATGAACAAAAATAAATAAAAAAGCCCTGAACTCTGGACCAGATGGAACCCTCTGAAGGTGGGAAGAGAAGGTAATTTCTTCAGGAAAAGACCCCAGAGAAAGATCTGACAAAACCTTTTGAATCTGAAATGTGGATAGAGGCTGAAGATAGGTCCAAAATAGCAAATTTTAAGACATTGAGACAATTCTTGGGAAATGGATTCAAGTTTGAATGCAATGTTCAATTGTTAGACTAGTCTCTGGCATGCTTTGCTAGTTAGGATGAGCCAGACACATTCCCAATAAGTAGTTTGCATGGGGAGTTTGCATTTTAAAGACCAGCAGAAATGAACAGTGCTGGGGCAGATCATAAGAAATGCTGAGTTCAGTCAGACTAGGAATGCATCTTGTACACTGTACTGTCTCTTTTATATTGACTCGACAAAGACAAGTTTGCAAGGGATAAAAATGGATAAAAAGCAAGTAGCTATCACACCTTTCACAGGATGTGTGAGAGCTTGGGGTGGAGAGAGAAGAGTGTATATGGTTATGTGTCTGCTTGTTTAATGAAAAAATTCACAGAGTATAATAAAACTCATTTCCATGAAATTAGCATATGGGTAAGGCTTTGTAGGATCTAAGAAAGGCACTTTGTTTGAACACATAGGGTATCAAAATTTTCATTTGAAATCTTTAATTAACTTTTCTCCCTCTTCATTATCAATCACTTATTTCAACCATTCATAGTCTCAGTAAGCTTCCTCTGGTGGCTAAGAGATAAGACATTTAAGAAATAAAGAGTCAAAGTCAGTGTTGCTTTTATTTGTATTGCATTTGAATTTGACCAGAATGCTTTGGGGGTTTTTTATCAACGATTCAAGTGAACAGAGTACAAAAGCTGATTTGGCTATATACTTCCTGGGGATGAAGAATATGAATGTTCACATGTGGTCTCTGAATGAAAACTTGATAAACATGCGTAGACTGAGATTTTAATGTCATATAATGCACATGAAATTTCTCTGGGTGTTGTTTTAACAGATTCACATGAAATCTCTCTGGGTGTTCTGTTAGCAGATGTAACCTTGGAATGAAATTGGAGAAACATAGGAAGTTATTGACATATGACTACTGGTGAACACAGTACCTGAAAAAACACCCCAATGTTCGTGTGAATTTTTGTAACTTGTGTGTAGTATTTTAGCAAGTAAATACAGTAATTTACACCTTCATTTTTGCATACATAAACCCCCTTGTTCACTGCATTATGTTGTCCATTTCCTTATTTGCTCCATGTAGAGAATGGATTTATTCAAATTTACAACTCTAACTTACCAGCTTATGGAGTAGAGATATAATTATTTCAGTATCAAAAATTCTGAAGACCCCTTGGATAACTGATCAAAATTGTAAATGTCACAGTTAGACAACCCTAAATGACTTGACTTGGTAAAAGCCTTGAAGATTGCAGCAGCCAGATGAAGAAAGCTCTAAGTACAGCAGCTGACTACAGGGCGGCTGTGAGCTATGAATGTGACACAGTCATCAGGAAAGAAAACTGAGATCTAGGATAAGTTGGGAAAAGTATTTCCAGGAGAAACTGAGAAGTACCAGTGTCCTCCCATATGAGGACTGGCTGAGAGAGCTGGGGCTATTCATCCTGGAGAAGAGAAAATTCAGGAGAAATCTTATATTGGCCTTCTAGTACTTAAAGGAAGTCTACAGGAAAGAAGGGTAGGGACTCTTTGTCAGGAAGTGAGTGATAGGACAAGGGACAGAGAGTAGATTTAGATTAGATACTAGGAAGAAAACTTTTTCTGCGAGGGTTGTGAGAAACTAGAACAGGTTGCCCAGAGCAGTTGTGGAAACCCCCTCCCTGGAAGGGTTCAGGGCCAGGCTGGATGAGGCTTTGAGCAGCCTGGTCTAGTGGGAGGTGACCTTGTGCACAACAGAGGAGTTGGAACTGGACGATTTTTAAGGTTCCTTCCAACTCAAACCATTCTGATATGCCATAACTATGCAAATAAATTAAACATGATGAAGATATGGGCCAATCAGTGGTGCATGATCATCCCTACTTTAAATTCACAGAATCACAGAATCATAGAATCACAGAATCACAGAATCACAGAATCACAGAATCACAGAATCACAGAATCACAGAATCACAGAATCACAGAATCACAGAATCACAGAATCACAGAATCACAGAATCACAGAATCACAGAATCACAGAATCACAGAATCACAGAATCACAGAATCACAGAATCACAGAATCACAGAATGTTAAGGGGTTGGAAGTGACCTCAAAAGATCATCTAGTCCAGCCACCTTGCCAGAGCAGGATCACCTACAGTAGGTCACACAAGAACGCGTCCAGGCAGGTTTTGAATGTCTCCAAGGAAGGAGACTTCACAACCTCCCTGGGCAGCCTGTTCCAGTGCTGTGTCACCCTCACAGTGAAAAAGGTTATCGTAATATTTTTGTGGAATCTCCTGTGTTCCAGCTTGTACCCATTCCCCCTTGTCCTGTCATTGGACGTCACTGAAAAGAGCCTGGCTCCATCCTCCTGACACTCCCCCTTGACATATTTATAAACATTTATTCCAAAGATCAATAAGATTAAAAAATATATTTTTCTGTCAAATATTAATTGAAATTATTTTTTACTGAGTTCCAGATGTTCCAGGTGTTCCGGGATGCCATTGGCCTTCTTGGCCACGAGGGCACATTGCTGGCTCACGGTCATCCTGCTGTCCACCAGAACCCCCAGGTGCCTTTCCCCTATGCTGCTCTCCAACAAGTCAGTCCCAACCTATATGGGCACATGGGGTTATCCCTTCCCAAGTGAAAAACTCTACATTCGCCCTTGTTGTATTTCATACAATTTTCTCTGCCCAACTCTCTAGCCTGTCTAGGTCTCACTGAATGGCTGCACAGCCTTCTGGTGTGTTAACCACTCCTCCTAGGTTTATGTCACCAGCAAACTTGCTGACAACGCTCTCTAATCCCACATCCAGGTCATTGATGAATATATTGAACAGCACTGGCCCCAGCACTGACCCCTGAGGGACCCCACTAGACACAGGCCTCCAACTAGACTCTGCTCCATTGACTACAACTCTCTGACTTCTTCTCTTCAACCAATTAGCGACCCAGCTCACTACTTGGTCATCCAGACCACACTTCCTCAGTTTACCTATGAGGATGCTGTGTAGCATGCTAGTATAGCCCTTGCATGCTTTTTGGTTTAGGCCAAATAGCAGTTTCCCAGCTAGTGCCCCAGCATGGCTCAGGGACCAGTATGGGCTGGGAACCATTCTCAGGACAGTCCTGAAAACTGGGGAAAAAAGTGCATTCACCTGTGTATAAGCAAGCCATGCCACATCACCTAACCTCCTTTACATAAGGTGTATTTACTGATACAAGTGTGCCCATCTCAGCAAAATGCATTCATTAATTTTTTTTGAAATGCTTCTGAATATTCAAAGTCAGGACAGATGCATTCTGACAGTCTACAGAGAAGAGATACTGGGATGACCAAGGAATTTGAGAATTCTGTTTACAAAAGATATTAGAGGAGCTTGGCTTGTTTAACATAACATAAAAAGTTCACGTAAAAATAGCAGACATTAGAGAAGTAAAAGATATATTTTCAGTGAAGAACAATACTGATATAAGAATAAATAAGTGGTAGTGTACATGAATATAATTTTCACGTAAAGTGAAAATTATAAGAATATTTTTTCTGCTCTCAGTAGGAGTGAATGTTCATTTGGAGCAGATTTCCATTTGGAGTAATAGACAGATGGTAAACCTCAGGTTCAAAATAGTCAAAGTTTGACTAGTACTTGCAGTAAGTGTCTGGATTATGTTAACTGAGTAATTTCTTCCAGTTCTCAGCTCAATGTTATTGGATATTAAAACAATTGGTCACAATATCAATTTTTAGGAATATTTTTTGAGGCAAAATGTCAAATAATCTTCTCCTGTATTTAGTCTCGCAACTGTCAGTTTAAATTCTGACTACTGTAAAATTCGTAGTTCCTTGTAATAATTTTGGAAATGCAGTTACAACTTCCGTGAATATGATTTTAAAATTCTACTTCAGGATAAATTCTTTTCTCATTTTAGCAACTGATGAGAGTTCAGTGTTCACCATGTAAAATTTACCAGTAAATTCACAATTTCTCTACACAAAGTAAAAGCATATTCCTAAAAATCTCTTCCCTTTCAAGTTTGATTTTTGGCCAACCATAGATTTTTGATCTATGACCAGGGATTATGCATTAATGAAATTAGATTCAAAGGAATTCTTAAAATCTTTGCCATGGCCATCTCTCTGCTCTGTGTTTCAAACACTCTATGAACACCAAGTCCAAAAATTTATTTATTTTTAAATAAATAAAGGAGATTTTCAGATAGTCACTTTATTCCGGGGCATGAGCCTTAGGAGAAAGTCCACAATACTCTGAGATGTGCAACAAAATTGTTATGTCAGACAGTCCAGTTGTCTTGCGATCATCTGCATTATCAATTGGTAGATCACATTTTGCCTTGGCAAATTTATTTGAGGAGATGAATTTTCAGCTCAAATTCAGATCTAAGACATGAGGTTGAAGACAGTCTCTTTGCCTTGAAGAAAACATTGGTTGAATCACTTTCTTACAGACCTGGTATTGGAATGGAAGGGCAATTTTAGAAAAGGAGTAAATGAGCACAGTTTTAAATTCAGATGAACAGCATACAGTTCTAGTCACAATTACCAAACGTGCTTATTGTTAGAAAACAGAGAGTGAATGAATCCCTTGTTTATGGAAAATTGGCACATGTAGTATATAGCGCATGACATAATTTATAGAGTTTTCTGCAGAGCCCTGGTAATTATTACTGAGCTATTCATTATTGATCTCATTCGGAATGTTAATGAATTTAAATCCAGCTTGTTGAAATGTAAAAACAACCACCAAAAAAATCTATTGGTTTTGGGCAATTCTCCGCTCACTGAAGCCAATGGAAATGTTCCCACTAGTGTCAGGAAATACTAGACCTATCTGATCCATCTGAATGTGGCTCCATAGTTTTTTTTGTGCCTGCTTAGTTACTGTTTAACTCCATGATGTCTTTAGTAGCTTATAGGTGATATGATCTATGGCAGCAACACTAGCCCTACCTCACCCATGAGTATCAAAACTCAAGCAAAAAGGAACATGTTGAACGTTTTGGTCATGGTAAGAAGGCCCTCAGCTCAATATCTATGGACAGTGTAACTAGGATCTGGAGGATATCCCAATCTCCTCATCATCTCAAAAGTTAAAAGTCTAGGACATTAGTGACTTCTACATCACAGTGAAGTGCAACTGGAACATGTAAGTGAAGGTACCTTGCAGAACCCAAAGGGGTGGTGTACATGAATGTTTTTCTGTGGGCCTGGAGAACATAACAACTCTAGCAGCAGAATGGGAACTGATGGATTTGATGTTTTTCATTGTGAATGTTAGTAAGATCTTTGGATGCATAACAAGAAAACTTTTAGGTAAGCATCATGAGGTGGTAAAGTGTCAGGAGCTATGCAAAATATTGATGAGCATAATACCTTGCTGTTACATCCTGCTGTAATTTTGTAGCTGGAAAAAAAATATGTTGAAAAGGAAAATATTTGTGTTTTCAAGAAAAGAAAAAATGGTTTGAGTATTAGAAAATATATTTTACAGTAAAAAACCTCCATGTATTTAGCTTACTCAAGAGGTATTTAAAAGACAACTTAGTTACAAATACGAAGAACCTACACAAAGATATGACATGTTAGAAAACTCTTTGACTGTGCAGTCACACATAGTAAAACATACTCTCAACAGATGAAAACCATAGGTAGAGCAATTTAGGTTGAAAATAATGTGCATATTTTTAAATCAAGAATGTGCTTAGCTAACAGGGCAGATTGTCAATGGACATGTAGATTTTTTTCTTACTTCACGTTGTCAAGTAAGATGACACATGTCCAAACATGCATGTTAATTCAAGTTGCATATAGCTGGCACTGAACATGGAAATTACTGAATGAAGTTCTATGGGTTGCTATACACAGAATGGCAGATGCTGTTGTGCTTTTTGCCCTTAACATTAACAGTCTGAGAGTAAGCTTTTTCATAATCTGGATGATAATATTAGTCATATTTCAATCATTTGTCCTAACGATTGTCATACTCTTATAGCTTCATAATGACACAATTTCAGTTGCCAAACAGAAGAAAGGTAAATAGCAGGAATTGTCTTCCCTTCTCATTTTCTTTGTTACACTGGGCTCAGCACTAAAGTATTCCTGTATTTTCCAGTACAGTTAAAAAACGTTATCACCCTTTGAACATCTGGTTTTTATATTGTCTCCCCACCAGGACAAGCATGTTCAATGTCTTATTTTGTTAAATTTTGTTTGGTTTTTTTTTCCAGTGGAAAAGGGGAGAAGAGAGAGTTTCTTAGTAGGATGCTGTTTTGAGGGCATTCTTTTAGCATTCATGCTGCTTAACACTGATGTTAGGAATAGTTTGAGGCTGAAGTTGCACATGCTGAAGCAAGAGGTTAGATTTATAAAAGCCTAGGTTTTGGCCTTAAATCTCATTATCTTGAATTACTCCCTTTTCAAGAAAACTTGACTGCTACAGTATTGCCTACCTAATAAATTGCTGCCAGGTGTGAGTGAAATATACTAGATCAGATAGGACATACTAGATCAAAACAACTTCGCGGAAAAGCACCGATGGACAAGAAGTTGAATATAAGCCAGAGTTGGAGTTGTGGAACTGAAGACCAACGGTGTATGGGCTGCACTAGAAAGAACACAACTATCAGTCCAGGGTGGTGGTTGTTCTCTGTTGTCTATTCAGCATTTGTGAAGCTACATCCTGAGTATAATGTGAAGTTTGAGGCTGCCTATTTCAAGAAAGTTATTGAAGGAGCTAGAGGCTGAGAAAGCCGAGTTTGACCTGCTCAGGGAAGGGAAGCCTATGGGGAGAACCTAACTTCTGTGTTCAGATAAACTATGTCGGTGGTTACAGAGAACTTCAAGTCAGATTTCTCAGAGGTTCATTCAGGGAAAGGATGGGACTCAACAGTTAAATTGCAAAAAGAGGAAAAAAATCACCAAGAGGATGGTCAAAGGCTCAACTAGATAGCTCAGAAAGGTTTTGAAATCTCTGTCCTTGGTATACAAAATTTCACTGGCCAAGGGCTGAGAAACTGATGTAACTGATGACCTTTGACTTGGAGTGGCACTACATGACCTTCTGAGGTCTCTTCCAGGTTAAATCATTCTATGATTCTAAATACAAGTGTCCAAACATAATCATAAGACTTTTGAATCACAACTAGCAGAAGTCTTTACAGGGTTGGAGCATGTACAGAACCAGCTTGGCTAGCCCGTAAAATGCCATTTAGATACAGTCATGGGCAAGGAATAGGGAGTCCATTATATTAGAGCAAACAGTTAATAAGTTATCAAGTTTAGCTTTCATCATAAAACATTACGTAGACCTTTTCATTCCTGACCTTCAGCTATGGTGTATGCTAAAGAAAGGAATCAACTTTGAACTTCTTTAGGTTGTCTATGGAAAGGTAAGGAGAAGCCTGGGGAAAGGTAAGGAAAACCTGACATACTTCCAGCGGCCTGCACTGTTGAAATGAGATGTAGTACTCTTTAGCAGCTGAATTTCTGTAAGCACTGACCATTTATATTGAACGTTGAATTGCTGCAGTCTAAATGAGAAATGACAAAAGCATGAATAACTGAGGCCAGGTCATTGCCTTCCAGGAAATACTCTTTTAGCCAGCTGGAAAGAAAGCTTTACTGGTGAATGCTGTTATGTAAGCCCTGAGCAACAGTAAATAATTTGATGTGCCCTCATAGATTTAAGGACAGAATGAGCCATTGGATCAAGTATTTTGAGCTACCATTGGCAATTTTCCTCACATAGCCTTTTTTTTTTTTTTCCAGAATGGCATCTGATATTCATTGGAAAAATATTAGGAAAAATGTTATAAAATCTATCACAATGTCAGATTGTTCCCACAGTTAACCATCCTCATCTTTTACATTCTACACTTCAAATTTCAATGTAGTTACCTTTAGCTTTACAACACTGATTCTTTTATGCCTTTCTTTGTTACATTACAGAGCCTGATAGCATTTATAATTGTCTTCTTCTGAAGGTACTTCCTCAAATCTTTTCTTTAAGTCTTTCAAGAAATGACTATTCTACAGGTTTCAAACAATTTCATAGCTCTTTTTTAAACGCTCTTCAACTTTAAAATCTTTTCATTATGTATATGAGCTCATATAATTTAGTACTTGTACCCCACTAACAGTTTTGCTTCACACGCTGACATGTGCTTAATGAATTAAAATAACTTCCTCACAGGAGTAAAACATTTGGCATTTTCTTTTTTTCCCAAACCAAGAATCGTGTCATCCATTTATGATAACATTTAAATGGGAATATATGTTGAATTGTTTATCACAATTATATTCTGAGTCACTACTTACCAGACTAGAGTCCCTCGTTTTGTATGTTCAGAGTTCTTTTCCCTGTTCCTTAGTGGCATTACATTCTATGAAAAGAAAAAACATTATGAAGCAATTCACCCAACCCTAACTACAGCATCCCACCCATCTCATTCACTGCCCTTCCAAAAAATGTTGAAATATTCAAGGAATTTTGTAACTAATTACTTCGCAGTGACTTTGAGACCCTTCCTGAAGGGGATGATTAGTGTCTTCCATACTCTAGCTCCAGGTGGAACCCCACTAAAACCAAATTCCTTTGGTGGCTATTGCTCACTGAAAACTGTGTGCTGAGGCTTGTCAATCATTAATATCAAATGAACCAAACGTTAATTCATTTAGCAGGTGTTACTGGTGTTTTATTGCATGATGTTAATGTTTTGACAAGATGATATGCAGTCCAAAATTATCAGAAAGGAGTGCTAGTGCAATGTGATGGAGTGAGGACCTCCTTAACCAGAACTGAACAAGCTGGATTGAGGATGATGCCACACCTCAGCTGGCTAGTCCTTCTGAAAGGGCAACTGATCAGCACAAACGTAGAGTTGTGCAGATACGTCTGTGCAACTCTGGGACTGGTGTGCCTTCGGATGATACGTTGTCATCACATCTGGAATTGGGGATGTGTAAGAATGTCTGTTCATGATCTTTATCAACCAAAATTGTAATATTATCAGTCAGATAAAGTAGAAAGAGCTATCTTTTTTATATAACTCCTTCAGCTGATTAAATCCTGAGACAGATTTTCTAGGATTTCTGCTTAGGCTTAAGACTGACAAACTGATCTGTTTTTAGCTGTATCAATCTGCCTCACCATTTGATATATTGACATAATCTTAGCTATTTTGAAGCTTCCTGGTATTTTCTGAATGTATGTACATGTATACACAATCTTTATTATAAATTAGTATCAGTGAGCCACGATTTCCTTAACCAGCATTTGTATGACCCTCTGATACGAGTTTTCTAGGCCTCCTGATTCAGAAATGTTTCTCCTAAGTAGATATTGTCTAACTTCTTCTTAAAGCTTATTAATAACCTAGAAATTTTTTCTCTGTCTCCATATGGTACGGACGCAGCACTGTGATTTTTTTCTCTATGTAGAGACACAGTATTTGTTAAAACTTCAGGTTTGCCCATATCACCATTGACGATTTTACAATCTTCATTTGGTAATAAGCCTTTGTACAATCTATTTTGTTCTCAATTCACTTTAAAACTTCTTCAAAGTTGTCTTCAGCTCTGCTAGTCTGTATATTCCACTGTTGCCTTAAGTTACTTTTGCAAATCATAGTTACATTGTTAAGTTTCACTTTTTTTCCCACCAATTCTATTTCCCTTAAAATTTTATATTCTTGTCCTTGTTAATGAACAAAGAACAACTTTTTTGCTAAGTTTGTTTCAGTTTTTAGCAGTGACACTAGAAAACTCTGGAGGTGTTTACTATTTTTTTTTGTCATCATTTTTCCTTCTAATCAAATACTTTTCCTTAGTTTCTTCAGATTTTGAATATAAACTAGCTTGGAGTATTATGCATTTTCTATATATATATCAGTGTTTGGGACAGTGTTTATTCTTATTGAATACGAGACCATGATGCCCAGAGAGGTTGTGGAGTCTCCTTCTCTGGAAGGAGAAAGTCTCTCTGGAGACTTTCAAAACCCACCTGGACGCATTCCTGTGTGGCCTGTGCTGGGTGATCCTACTCTGGCAGGGGGGTTGGACTGGATGATCTCTAGAGGCCCCTTCCAACCCCTTACATTCTATGATTCTATGATCCCCAGTTTCTAGGCAATTGCTAACTCCCCATACCATATTCAGCATTATCTGGCACAATGAGATCCAAAATTGAGTTACCTTCTCTTGCTATAATTGTACATTGTAAAATCATCACGCATAATTCTAAGGATTTTGAAAAATTTCACTACCAGCTACGTAAGATCAGCAGCATTTAATTAAGAGAGCAGATTCTACCATCATAAACCAAATCGCTTTTCATGTGCCAATTATGTGACGCATCTCAACAAGTTGTCATAATGCCAGTTACATATAGTTTCTCTTTTGTCATCCAGTGATATCAAATTCCTTCATTATCATTGAGTGTTTCAAGTTCTCTTACTGCTTACCTAATTCTTACACAGAGTCTTTCATAACGACTTCCAAACATAGTTTTTGAATATGTTTGTTTTCATACATGCTGCCCAGTGCTGAAAATTAGATGTCTGGGTCATGTACTCTGCTCTTCGTTGTACCCATCCTCCTGGCCTTAGTGCTGAAGATATTTGAAAACAGATCATTGAAAGAGTTTCCTCATAATCTACATCTTAGCTTGTATTTAGAGCCAAATGTAAAGATGGAATTCCCATATTTTTCCTGCTAACAGGATCAGGACTTTGCCTTCAAAACCAGGATCCATTGCATGAGCCCTTATTTTCTCTGTTGCCTGAGTGCTTCACTCTATTTCAAAACAGAGTTCTTTTTTTTTTTATGGCTAAGAACCCATATCTCTCTTCAGTGCATTTTCACTTTTACTGAAGCAACAGTTAGAAACAAATTTATGCCTGTGCAAATAGTTGTGGAAGTCACTATTATTATTCTAGTCTATATAGAGTGTCTGACTCTGCTTGTTATTGAACACTATTGTGAAATATTGTGCATGTACAGTTCTCCATTTCATAACTGGAATTAAGGACATTAACACGTCTACAGACAAGTCTTCCTACAGTGCTTCTGATAGGATAATCTGCAAATGTGGAGTGGGATGCTGGTGGTCTGTTAGCTGCAGCATCTCACTGAGATTTTTGTTGATTTTAGGATGAGTTTGTTAAACTGGATGAAAGTTTCATAATCGGAGATTAAAAAAAATGGTAAGCATGACTTTATGGAAAGAAAGTCTTGTACTGCATTAAGTTTTACAGAAGTAATCTTGCAGCATACTTGTTGCTACCTGCAACACAGTGATCTAAAGGTGTTATCTGAAACGAAGACCCCAAACCAGTGTTAACATTGAGGGAATGTGACTTACCACAGACAGTAATAACTTATTAAACAGAGGAAAGGTAAATCAATGGTTGTGTTGCATTAAAGCACAGAAGATGGCACTGCAGACTAAATCCTTAAAATGTTCTATTTCTCCTACATTATAGTAATCACTGATGTTATAAAACCACAAGAATATCCTATTATTTCTCATTTCTAAGCCTCTATTCACACACTAGTTAATACCACTATTTCATGCTTTTAAAATATACAGACCTGAAAAATAGGGTCATCAGTTCTGAAACTTGGTAAAGATCTGACATGATGGTTGTCACTGCTTGTTGAAACTGAACAGCTATAAATACTTATGAGGAAGTAGCTCATTTAAATAAATAAATTTTATACAAATGTTCTTATGATGTACGCTAATCATTTTCTGTCTGCTCAGGTGAATCTAAAAATTACTACATTTTATTTCAGTTGGATGATTTTCTCTACAGAAGAATGACCAACGGTTTCTATGGGAATTAGAATCTCTTTCAGAAATATTATTGATAAATATTCATCTATAACACATTGCTATTGAATGAGAGAATGTAAGCAGATTCTTTAATATGATATTAGAAATTAATTTCCTGAGGGTATCGAGGAAGAAGTTTACACAATAATCAAATGGAAAAATTATTAAAACACCACATGGAAGTAACACCTATAATGACGGATGTAGCGCATTCATGTGACAAGGCTTGATTAAAACAACCACTGCAGTTCAATGGATATTAGACTTAAATCCTGCCTTTTCTTCTGGCTCCTTGACTAAAAGTCTTTAAGTTGAATGATGGAGATAGGTAGCACTTAAAAAATATAAATTCACATTATGGGAGAGATGAGTGTGTAAATGTGCAGTCCAAAAGTAGGGAAGGTCAAGGAGTGTGGCAGTGCCGGATCTTCTTGTTTTGTTGCCCTGACCTGTTTTTCCTCCTATTTAAAAACTCTTAAATTCTCTGTTTACCATGGTGAAGCTGAAAAGTTTTGCTGTGTCCATGGTGGAAAAACAACGTTGTACAATTACTGGGAAAATAGTCTTTCCTTACTTTTTATAAGGTTCCAATGCCCTGCAAACATCATGATGTATAGCAAAGCAAAAATGGCAATAGTGACATCAATCCCTTGCAGCCTTCCCCTCCATCAGCAAGACTTGTGGTCCTTTGGCTGAGCAGGGAAGACATATTTTTCCCCTCAAAGGGGTGTAGGTTTTTCACTCTTCTCCCATGGCCAGAGCCACAGCTTGCGAAGACTGTTTCCCTCTGACGTGAGCACTCCTGTGTCATCCCCCTGAGCGTGCAGCTAGTATCCACAGACTGGAATCTGCCACAGGAGATTCATTATTTGTGCTGATTCTTTGAGTGGTCCCACTGACTTGGTTGTTTAGCAATGTGAGTAACAGTTGCTCGACTTTAAACTCACCTCCTTTTTCATGATTCATTAACGATTTTTGTCCTGAAGATCATGAGTCTCACTTTCTCAGATGAAAGGTAGATACCACAAGCATTACCAGGTAATGGAAAGCAGATATGCTCTCAAAATCCTCTCTGAAAGGTGAGGTGAAGAGGTTGAGGATCTGAACAGTGATCTGGAGCATTTCCAAGAGGGTAATAAAACCCAGGAGAAAGCAGATATACACAAGTTGTGCAAGTACTTGACACCCTCCTTTTTTCCTTATTGAAAGTCTGCTCATTTTGTGCATGAGGTGGTGTATTTATTGCTAACTATCTGTCAGACTGCAGCATAAAAATATCAGCCATAATTACATTCATGCTACCAGCCTTGACATTAAAGTTAATCTGAAAAACACTCATTTTCTTATACTACCTTATGTAACCAGAACTTAGATGCAGCGATGGTTCACTGTCAGGTTTTGTTCTACTGTGTTTCAGTGCAGAGTATTACTTGACAGCTGTGAAAATGTTGGCTTGCCCTTTGTCTTACAAAGGGAAGTATTAGAAGAGTCTGACATTTGTCAAATGAGACTCTTATCAGTGTGACCTATTTTTAGGTATCCTTTGAAACCTTATGATAAGTACCGGGAAACTAACGATTCTTCTGTTTCAAGGGAGAACGTTTAGGCATAGGTTATTAGAAAAGATAGACACAGGGCCAGAGAGATCCTGGCAGTGCATTGTGACAAGTTGTAAGCTTAAGGGTCTATAAAATGATTTAGTTTTTAGGAACAATTTTAGAAAACCAAAATGATACTATACAGCAGGTTGTAGACTGAGAGCTGTGTTACTGGAGAAAGCCTTGCCCTACAACTTTCTGCTGAAATTAAATTTATCTTTGATAGAAATCATTCATTTTTTTACATGTACAACTATATACCTGAAGATAGACAGCTCCTAGATTTTGTGAAGCTTTGGACAAGGCAGATATCCAAGAGTGTTTCGTAGAATACCTGTGAGAGGGAAGGTCATATCAATTATTGTAGCAATTCTATTATAATCCTATTACAAAGACATATAGAACATTTAAGTAAGTGCTATTCTAGCGAATAAGTAGTGTTGGTTGTAAAATACTGTCCCTTTTTGTTGTCTACGATCATGGAACCTTGTAAATAGAATGGAGAAAGGAAAGAGGGTTTTTTTATCAGCAAGAATAAGTTGCAGGGAGCGGCTTACTAGGAGAAACCTCAGGTTTAGTACTACTACCAACACTCAGGATGTGAGATAACTGTACATACATTTAGGAAAGTTTGTGGTGTGGCAGAGTAGAATTCTCTACACTTTTTATCCAGCATTTGATAGCTTCATGACAGCCATATGTATATTCCAAAGTAGAGGACTCTGCATTTGAGCTTGGACTCTCATCTGCAGCTACAGCCAATGCAATCTTATCCCCTCCACTGTATAGACACCTCAAATCATAGCAAATCATGATCAGAGATCAGTTAGATAAAGCAAACTGGAAGTATACAGCATGAATGGTGTTCATCATGGTTCAGAGAGAGATATCTTGTTGCTACAGAGCTAATACCCGAGATGTATGCCTATGACAGGCAAGCAGAGCATGGAAGCCAGGTTCTGTGATCCAATGAGGTTTACATACTGAGCACGTTACTTCTGACATATCAGAATTTGCCCTTGACAGGAGATGGGGATTCTGTCCTGATTCTACTTTATCTTAGAGGAATGTTCCTCCTCAAAAAAATTGTTTATTTCATTTGAAGAGGCTGCACAAAGCCAGTTTAGTGTCACCTTGGAGCTTATAGGTAAATGTATAGTTTACAAAGTAGAGAAATTTGACTATAAAGAGTAATAATTATCTATAAATTGAAGAAAAGAAGATAAGTGCTCTCACATTTGCAATGCGTATGATTTGTGATTGTGTCTACCCACGTGCTGCAAGGCAGTGGCAACAAACTTCTAAAATACCTAGGCACACATACCCATCCTGACAGATGCATTTTTCACTGCTGTATCACAGGTAACAATTCCATAATGAAATGGCGCAAAGTTCCTCAGATATTTAGGCAAGATTCCACTAAGATGTCAAAGCTGATAAAATAATTTCCTAGGGAGAAATAAGTTCATGGGAGAACCAATGGAATTTGGGAGGAAATGTATAGAAATATGATGGATGGAGACACTTGACTTCACCCAGCTGAGGACTGCCCGCATGTAGGGTTAAGATTGGTGTTACAGTTAAGACAAGAGACAAAGCTCCTGCTGGCTAGGAATGAGAGGGACCCTCAAAAGAGGCGCTGGTTGCAAAAAAGAATTCTCTCTGGAAAAGTTTTTGATCTGGGCCACCAATGGGGACCTGTGGCCAAGATCTAGGCTATGACTTAGTTTCAGAATTAGGGTTAGGAGACACTCAAAGCCTAGACCCCTGGCTGAACTACAGTTGGGAAGGACTTTCAAAGGAAGGTGTAGGATGTAGATCTTATAGTACGCTCCTTCTTTTTTGAGTTGCCCAGCTTTATCATACTCACTCCGGAAGCAGCAATCATTTTCTCCTCTCTTTCTTTCCTCTTCCTGGAGATATTCTTACTCATCCTCTGTGTCTTCTGGGCTGCTGGAATTCAGGGTGGTGGATGTTGATGCTCCCTTTAACAGTTCACAACCTGGATATTCCAATACACCCTTCTGCCATAACATCAAGAACCGGGAGCATCAGGGAGAAAGTAGAAAATCTTGTCTTCCTCTCTTCTATTACACAGCTTCTACTTAGCTGTCTAGTTTGTCTATGCTTTGAGACATGTCCCTTCTAGTTAACAGTACAAACCAAAAAATAAAATGTTAAAATAGCTGAGCTTGTTTTAAACCAGACATAGGAAGAAGTCTGACCATGGCAGTAAGGAGTCCCTGTGGACTAATTTTTTTATGCATCTCAGATTCCAAAGATTGCAGTAAGTAAATCAACTTTTTGTATATGTATTCACTTCTGGTTGTTCAAGTAGTGACCCATACTTTGTTATGATCATACTTATACCATATACGATATACTGCTTGCAATCTCAATTTAAAACACAGATTTATCAGCAGATTTTGTCATTTTAAAGTTCAAATTCATATTTGATCACAGTTAGTTCATAAAGTAGGTGCATCGCCTCCTATAGCTCTGATATGATATGGTTTATGCCATATATCTGAGATTAATGAGTCATATCACAGAGTATAGAAAAGTCATTTATCACCTCAGCTGGCACTTTAATCAGTTGGAAAACTGACCAAGAGCACTTTCAGCATACCGAGGCTTTATTAGAATGTTTGCCAAAGTATGGCCTGAGGTTACAGAGCTCTAAATAAAACTTTTTTATTCAGCTATGTAATCTGTTTAGCTTCCTGTGTAGGTGCAGAAGGTGCTTATTCCACTACAGACAAGTTGGATGCAGTATTTCAGGATCTTGTGCCAATAAATGTGTCACAGTTGAAATAATTTTTTGCTCTTAATATAAAATACTAAATTTATAACAACTCTGAGTTTATTGTCAGCCTTCCAACAAAGCAGCTACTGAAAATCACAACAGAAGCTTGCTTCAGAAAGTTTTAAGTTGCTGTCAGGTTGACCAAACAGTAAATGATATTCCTGCAAATGTTGGTGCTGATGATCCAGGTCATCCAAGGTGCTTGATTTTTGTTCATGCTATATACAGAAGAATTATAGTTCCTTTAGCCGGGTCAGCTGGTTACATTTGGCTTAACCTGGAGGTATTGAAGGCTGAAGAAGAACAAGGAGTCCTGTTCCAAAACAGTATTTGCTCTGCTGAAACCATCTCTCATTTGGGGAGATGGCATCAAGACATCTTGTACTTCCATTTTGGGACATTATTACTGGTAGGACTGCTGGATTCTCAGAGAATTGGAGCATATCTGATTTTAAGTGACAGTGATACAGTGATAGTGATATTGCAAAATTCTATCAGTGTCCCCAAATATTCTAGCTTGAAAGTTTATCTGCCTGTTGAATTACTTTCCATTTTAAAATGAGTAAAAGAATGCTGTATAAAATAAGTAAAAGAATGCTACACCGGGCAGTTGTAAAAAAAAAAGGTTATTTTTGTAAAGGTTGTTAATTAATAGAAAATATAAGCATATTGTTAATTGGGGGTCCTCCCAGTATCTTATTCTTAGTGCTATCATTGCAGCTACGTGGACCCTCTCAGCCTCCAAGGCTTTAGTTCAGGGAGTTATAGTCTCCTTCTCAACAATGTCACACCTTCTAACAATGGTTTGGTTTTCTTATTTGGATTACATTGTTAGTATTTTAAGCCAGGGTTATTGGACTGGGTTCTAGATTAATTTCACCAAAGTGAGAGCAGAGTATGTAGATCAAAATTAACAGAAATAACATATGCGTCTGAATAGTCATTTTGACAGCTGGGTTGAAAACAAAAAACACTAATCACAAGAAGTCATGAGGATGAGCTGCTGGTTTTCCCCTTTTTGCACACTGGCTTCGTAACTCCTCCAGGAAAGTGTCATGGAATTTAAAATGATAAATGGACAGGACTGCAGTACAATTTTGTCCTTTACCCAAAAGATGGTATAGTCAGCAGCACAAAGCTTTGGCTATCTTGCAAGAGAGATTGACTGTGTATTGCCTGAAGAAAGAATGCCATACACTTAATCACTGGCAGCAGATCCTATTGCTTCTAAATTGTCCTGACCAGCTTTCCAGGCTCAAACAGAGCTACCTCAGATCTGTCTGAGCAGATAACAGGGTATATGGTATATGAACCATTAGTGATTTATGAGCCATTTCAAGTCAGGATGGCCCAGGCTGTTGGGGAGTGCTACTGTTGGGAGTAGAACCACTTGCCACTGTTAATAGTGGTTTTATTCAGATAAAAAAATTTTTAAAAAAGCCTGGGAACTTCTGAACTACAGTCTACTCTGAGACAAGGTGTGCAATGCAGAGAACTTTATGATGTTCAGAAGTTTTAATTTATACTGTGTTGCTTTGCTATAGCTGCCTTTGGACCATGTTAAGATGCGGGTTAGTCGAATTGTCTTTAGGTGTCACCTACATCACATTCTGCCCGGAGGCTGACTCATACATGTGTCAATCAACAGTATAGCCTACATGTAATTAAATGACATGTACAATACTCATAATGTAACCAGCCTTTAGAGAATAAAGTTTTCATACCCATTCTCTATAATTTGTTCCAGTGTTAATATGTCATTATGGTCAGAAGTTTACCTAACATGCCATATCTCATTTATTAAATATTAGCTTATTTGGATCTTAGCCAGTTCTGGTGGGAATGCAAACAACCAATCAATCATCTTTAAAGCAGTCTTATGCATATTGAAAGACTTACACCCTGTGCAGCTTGAGAATACTATTTTAATTTCAACAAAAATACCTACTTCAGGTGTTCTTACGTGTGACTAACTGTTGCTATCTGTTTGTTCAGAGCTGACATCCTGTTTGTGTGGTTGCACTGTGAACCAGTTTAGGAGCTGATAGACCTGAAAGGAAAAAAAAACCCAACCAAAACTCAGACATCAAACCTCTCACAAAAACTTAAACCAGTAGGGAAGGTACAGGTGAGAGGAAACAAAAGACAGGACCTAGGAAGGCTAGTACTTCTGCCAAGAAAAGGCATGGAGAGAAAGAACACAAGTTATATTTTCTGAACTAATTAGATATTTCAGACTTTCCTCATTCTTTTCTATGAGTATAACTTTTTATAATGCTTGTAATATGGGAAGCTCAAATGATGACACTTCTCTAGACACGTCTCCATAAACAACACATGCAGCAGTTTACCTCCTGGTTCTGCACAGAATATCTTAAGAGAACATCTTAAGAGAATGTCTCTCTTATGAAGAAAGGCTGAGGGACTTGGGACTTTTTAGTCTGGAGAAGAGCAGACAGAGGGGGGATCTTATCAATATTTATCAATAGAAAGTGTGTGTCAAGAGGATGGGGTCAGTCTTTTTTTCAGTGGTGCCAGGACTAGAAGTAACAGATACAGCCTTGGACATAGGAAATTCCATCTAAACATGATGAGGAACTTCTCTGAGAGTGGCAGAGCACCAGAATAGGCTGCCCAGAGAGGTGGTGGAATCTTTATTTCTGTAGACATTCAAAACCCTCCTGTATGCCATCCTGTGCAACTTGCTCTGTGTGAACCTGCTCTGGCAGGGGGTTGAACTAGATGATCTCCAGAGGTTCCTTCCAACCCCTATCATTCACTGATTCTCTGATTCTTAAGTATTATATGACAGTCAATATAATCAAGGAAAAAATACTACAACAGCACCAGCTGCTTGACTTTTAGTTACTGTTTGTGGTATGTAGTCTCCAGTCTACTCTGCTGTTTTCCCTTACTGTTTAGGCATTTCTCTCTCCTAAGAAAATATCTTTGCACTTTATTTAATTTCATTTTATTGAATGCTTATCAAGCATTCTTCAGTTTGCATGAATATGGTTATAACCTTCTTCTCCAGAGACTTCACAACCCATCCAAACTTGTGTCATGTGCAACTTAGTATTGGTGCTGGGTGAGAAGTCTTAATTCCATATTTTCCCCCTTTTCTTCAGAAGTGAAGCACAAATTCTGTGTAGGATTTCAGTTCTGACAGGGAACTGATGGCTCCATTGAAACTTCTCTGACCATTTTCCCATATGAGTCACATACCTCCGAATGGAGAGCTCTCGAAGAAGACAATGCTGCCTCTTCCCTGCTCCCTTGGATGCGCCCAGAGTTCACTGCTGCTCTGTGAGCTCATTGGTTGGCTTTTAAAAGTCTGTAATTATCTCCACCAAGAATAGTATTAACATTAGAAAACCTCCTTCAGCCTATCCTTTGTCTGCTGCCATCTGCTATAGATCTGTCTGTCCCACTGAATTAAATTAGCACATCCAAAAGCAATTTCTCTGAAGTGATTGACAAAAATTCTGCCATTGCTCATAAGGGAAATAGGAATAGAAAAAGAGCTAACAGCAGCCTTCAGTGACTGCATTTGTGACACAGAGACTGTACCAGATCTTCAGCTGCTATGTACTGTTATAACTCACTGAATATAAATATAATTGAGCTATGTTAATGTTAAAGCAGTAGAGAGCCTGTTCTGGAACACAATTAAATATACCAAAGCTAAAATAATTGGTCCAGCACAAAACATTAAGATAGTGGTTTACTTTTACCATGGGCTGCTCAAATGCACTAAACAACTTTAACTGTGTTCTTATTTAACCCTCATATCTGTATCATCTGCATATCTCTTCTTTCAGGCACTATTAGGCAATAAAGGCAGATGGGTTCAATTTCTGGGCCTGCCTGCAAAAAGTCCAACGGAAAACCAACCACTCTAATATTTTAGTTGACACCAGTTTTAGCATCCACCTCCAGTCTTGGCAAACCCCATTATACTGCCTGAATCATGGTGCATTAGCAGTACATTTGCAATTACAAGTAGAGACTTTAAACAGAGGGATTAAATCAAGGATATATTTTATTGTGCAGAAAAGAAAACCAGTAAAATGTTAGCTTTAGAAACTTGAGACAAAGAGGCATAATTTCTTAGGATCCACTGTCAATAGTGCTGGATCATCAGCAGAGGTAGCTAGTCTCTGCTAGACAATTATAACATGAATTAATTGTCTTTGTGGTGTGGAGTTCATGGGCTGAGCAGGCGGTTCTCTCATTCCTAAGAGTTTGGGAAGGGTCTGCTCCCTATCATAGTGCTGCTTCATTTTTGAATGGGAAATAAACTGGGTTTGACTCCAGGCTGCTGACACTGAAGTTTCAGGGCTACTTGATGCTAGAACCCTTCTGCAGCCCAGACCACTGGAACATCGTTTCTGAGTTTCCACGTAGTGGCACAGCTGGGATCTCTGCAACAATTTTTCAGGAGTACACCTTGCTAAATGTGTGTGCCTTTGGACGTTGACCTGAAAACCTCCAACCCAAATGGATACTGGTGATGGTCTCTCAGCTGTTGTGATGCCTGACATAGTGCTTCATCTCCTCTGGAGCCTTTTCTGTCTCTCTGCCCACTGCTCAGAGTACCCCACCTTCCCAAGGCAGATTGAACACTGACTGACTTCATGCACTGTGGACCTATTATTTTCATTGTCTATATCTTTGCACATGCAGATACAAAGGATGTATTCACTCAGTTTTAGGAAAAGGAAGGTTTAGTTTATTCTTTTCATAAATTGTTCCATATCGAATCATAGCTGCCAGGTAAAACAGGCTCAGTCTCTGCCATGAAAATTTCTTGATCCCCAGATATTTCTCCTCAAAGGGCTCCTGTCTGGAGTTTCTGGGGCTCTGGGGAGCTTAAGGTTTTGTGGTAAATATGATTTTTCCTAAAGCGTTAAATTTGGAAAACAACTGGCTGCTTGGCATGCAAAGGTTGACTTAAGCGGATCTAACCAGAGACTCCCCAGCTGCAGGATGGACACGTGGAGGGATTAAGAAGTCAGTAACAAGCTCTCTGGTTTGGATGCAGGGACCCTGAAGGAATATGAGTGCAACCCTCAGTGAAAGGAGAAGCAAGAACTTCTCTGGGCCCAGAGCAAGCTGCAGGGGTTACAGCGGGGATTTCTGAACAAGGAAGCTGCTGGTTGCTATTTGATTTTACTTTATTCAGAGAAACAGGACTGAACAAAGACTATGTGCAAATAAGATGAATTACGTAGAGAATATATTGCCTCTGCTCACCAGCATCTTATTCCAAGAGATCCTGATTTTTGGCTGGAGGGAGTAATATTGTGAGTTGCATTTCTTTAAACATTATTAGCTTGTGTAAGTACATCAACAGTTGTTTCTTGGGGATGGAAGATATTGTGAAAGAAGTTTAACATTGCATGTACATTTTCCAGCTCATTTCGGATGCACTGCTTTTTTGTTATAGGATTAGGTGAGAATGAAAAACATCAGATTTTCATGTAATAAGACATTTTAGGTTTGAGAAAAGAGGTGAATCCCTTCTAAGCTGATCAAATAATAACTTTTGTTGCAGATGAGCAGGAGCAGAAGATTTAGAAAGCAGTGAGCTGCATCACATCCTATTTTCAATATCCCTTCTCATATGCTGTAAGGAAGCATTATAGATACTAAAAGAAAATTAACAAAAATCATTTGTGTGATAGTGCAAATGTATTTAGATCCATCTTGGATAGTTCTTTATATTTTCTTCCTGTCGGTATACCTGTGTTGTAATGCCACTCCTCCTGCTCTGAATATTTTAATCACTGTGGAAAAAATTGATGAGAGCAATCATCTCTCCTACCTCATGTAGTGTCATCACCTGCAATAGTATCTATGACTTGTATTATTAATAAAATCTCACTGTTAGAAAATGAGGAATAGAAATAGAAATGAGGACTAGAATAGAAATTTTCCAAATGCTCCCAGAAGGCAATTTTTTAACTCTTGTGCCTTGTTGTCGTGGTCTAGAATTCCTTGAAAACAGAAAGGGAGAGGCCAAGGCACAGCAATGGGAGCACTTGAAACCTTCTGGCGGAGCAGGCAGGCGAGGTAGGGCTGAGCGCTGTGCTGCTGGCGCTGGCACTGGCACGCAGCAGAAGGGTTCATCGGTCAGTCGTGGCCTGCACGAAATCCAAAAACCTGCTGGGTTAGACTACTTAATATTTATGCAGTTGAATTATGCTTGCTGTTCCTTTGGCAGTTGCCAGGTTTGAATATAGAGTGAGTGCACAGGATTGCAGTTCAAAATTTTTGTGTTGTTTTAGAGCAAACTTCTGGCATGACGCTTTCTATATTCTAAGAGCTTTCTGTAATTTAAAAGTATATTTATTTATTTATTGTGCCTCTTAATGGTGAAAAGCCTGCTTTTATGAAGATGGTAGGAAATGGCAATACATTTTATTAGATCACCTTATCTACCTGGAAAATAACAGATACACAATAGCCAAAAAGTAGGAACATGGTGTCTTCTCCAGGCCTATGTATAGGTCAATTCTTTGCAAAATTCTCAGTTTAATCACAAGTGGCATTCTCCTGTTCGTGCACTTCAAACAAGTATGTATTTAAGAAAGATGCTGTGCTGAATCTCTGCTTCATGTTTTACTGAAGGGTTGGTCAGAATTTCCTCATAAACATCCTCTACTTAGTTGTTAATTTCATTTCATTTCATTTCATTTCATTTCATTTCATTTCATTTCATTTCATTGTCTAAAATGTAGGCTGGATGAGTTTATGATTACTGAAAGAAAAAGCTGTCTCTCGTGAATGAATTAAGGTATGCCTCACTGGAAATTCTTCAGCAAAACAGGTGTCCTTGGGAAATTACTATCTGAGGAAATCAATTTGTTTTATCTCCAACAATATCAAATTCACTGAAATTTCATGCATAGAGTATCATGTTTGTTCTTATAAGTGACTTAAAAAATTATGTGTTTAAAGCACTATTTTTTTTTATTAGTTATTTTTTAAATTATCTCATTACTTTGCCCCTTGTACATGCCATTTAACAGTGCAGTAGGTATTTCTCTTCTATTTTGCATTAAAAATGTTAAAGACATAGCTAAATACACATTGAAGACTGGAGACACAGTAATACTTTGGTACGACATCACAGTAAAAATTATTATCTGTCATGAAATTAAAAAAATGTAACAATTAGAAAAACTTTAAAATACCAGTTTTGAATCCAATGTTATTTTTTCCTACTAAGCACATATTGAAATAATTCAAAACTAGTAACTCTTTAGAAAGAAAATATTTTTATAAAATATTTTGTTCTAAAAATTGAAATTAAAGTGTGAAAGTGATCTGTAAGATGAACATTCACAATTTTCTTCCATCTCTGGTCAGTTACACTGAGGGCCTTGGCAAAGTTGGCCAGCTTAACAAGAAAGGTTAAAAATCAGCACATTGAGTAAAAATACAGATTTCAAATATCTTAAGTGGAGAAAGTTGAAAACAACACTTTTTGTAACATTGTCAGTCACAAATTTTTCATTGCCAGAATCCTGATATTTCTTCCTACTTTGTGGTTTTTGACTGGCACTGGAGGCCTATAGACTTCTATAGGGGAAGGCTTACCCTAATGTGGAGGGCAGGAGTCAGGTTGGGTACTGGACCACTACAAGGTACTGGGGATCAAAAGAGGGGGTGCTCTGCCACTGACTTATGGCATCACAGCTCAGATAGGAAGGTTTCTAGTTATTTCACCCCAGCACTGGAGAGAGTAGTTCGGTTACTAAGGTTCTGAACAACTCTAGTTAAAACAGGCCAGCATTTCTACATCTTACCTTTAACTCCAATTCCAGTAAGGAAATTTTCAACTTTTCAGTGGCTAAAATTCTTCAAGCCTGAAATGTGTTTGTACTTTGTTTACTCTATGTGAGATTTAACATTTCTGCGTACATGAAGAGAGAGTAACATTAACAGTGATGTTTGTCTTTACCTCAGTTTGTAACACCAGTCTGTGGAAAGCTCTGTGAATGAGTCAAGGGATTTCCTATGGGACTGTACAGGATTTGAGTGGCAAGGTTTTGTTGGCAGTGGAAAGGGGCTACATGGGTGGCCTCTGTGAGAAGCTGCTAGAAACTTCCCTTGTGGTTGGTAGAACCAATGCCATTTGGCTCCAAGACAGACCTGCTGCTGGCCAATGCCAAGCCCAGCAGTGGTGATCATAACAACTTGGTGATAATGTATTTAAGAAGGGGGGAAAAAAAACAACTGTGCAACACCAGAAGAGAGGAGTGAGAATAAGTGAGAGAAAAAAATGCAGACACCAAGGTCGGTGAAGAAGGGTGGGAAGGAGAGGCTCCAGGTGCTAAAGCAGAGATAGTGAAGACTATGGTGAGGCAGACTGTCCTCCTGCAGCCCATAGTGGTCCACAGTGGAGCAGATGTCCACCTGCAGCCCATGGAGGACCCCACACCGGAGCAGGAGGATGCATTTGAAGATAGTTGTGACCCTGTGGGAAACCTGTACTGAAGCCGTCTGCTTGCAGGATTTGTTGACTCATGGAGAGAGGAGCCCATGCCGGAGTAGGTTTGCTGGCAAGACTTGTGACCCTATGGGGAACCCACGCTGGAGCAGTCTGGTCCTGAAGGACTGCACCCCTTGGAAGGGGCCCGTATTGGAGTGGTTCATGAAGAACTGCAGCTTGTGGGAAGGACTTATATCTGAAAAGGTTGTGGAGGGTTGTCTCCTGTGGGACAGATTCCACGCTGGAGTAGGGGAAATGTGTAAGGAGTCCTCCTTCTGAACAGGAAGGAGTGTCAGAGACAGCATGTGATGAGCTGACCACAACCCCCATTCCCTATGCCGCTGCACTACTCAGGGGAGTAAAGTTGAGCCCGCAGAGAAGGCAAGGATGCAGGGAAGATTTTTTAAGGTTTGGTATTCCTCATTAGCTTACTCTGACTTTTGGCTGTCTGTTAATTAAATTGATTTCCCCAAAGTGAGTCTGTTTTGCCCATGAGAGTAACTGTGAAGTGATCTCTCTGCCCATACCTCAAACCGTGAGTCCTTCTTTACAGTTTCTCTCTGTCCAGCTGAGTAGGGAACTGATAGAGTGGCTTTGGTGGACACTGGGCTACCAGCCACTATCAACCCACCACAGGGATATCAAAGGATACCCGTTTATCATAAAGCTTTTTAAAATGTGATAATAGAGCTGAATGAAGAAATGTGGATGTTCATTCCCAGCAAAACATGAAGACTGGTCAGTGGCCCTGGTTTCAGTGCTATTTGCTTATGCCACACCATAGAAATTAGATGTAATACTGGCAGAAAACAGAGCAAAGCAGGTGGTGGGAATTCCAACCAATGTCTCCCAGGAACTGCTGGAGAAGGAAAAGGCCTTTGAGGAAATAGAGGTATTCTCTTCCTTGGACTTCTTCCATGTTTCATTGGGTCTGCCCTGACAGTGAAAGCCATTCTTAACAAAAAAACCCTAGAAGTGTGTGGGTAAAACAATTGCCCATTTCTGAACTCAACTTGAACCATTTGGTGTATTTGTTGCTCTGGGTTCATGTCCCACTTCAACATAAATGTGGAAAGACAGCTGGAAAGAAGAAATGGGTAAACAATGGGGCAGGAAAGAGACTTGGAGAAGAGGGAAAGTCTAATTAAAAAAAAAAAAGGAATGCAGAATAAACTAGTATGTTATCTATTGGTCACCCATTTGTGCCAGCCAATTTTTTAATGAATAACACATGCTTCTCTTTAGCAAGTAGGAAAACATGTCTTTAGTTTTAATTAAATTATACTCAGAGGATGTAAGAAAACAGAGGAGTGAGGTGGGGGAGCAACATGGCTTTAGGTTACAGGGGAAATATATTTAGAAAGTGAGCTTTATATATTCCCCCACCCTCTGAAACAGTCTGAGACATTTGGAAAACCTCAAATGCTACTGCATTCTCACATCTATACCATAAACAGTTACTAAACACCTTATTGCCCCTAATATTACATTGTCATAGGCAACCTCCTGCTCTCTACAAAAACATCAGCTCTGGCTATACATGCAGCTGTTACTTGAGGTTGGATTTGGGCTGTAAAAACAGTCATGCTTCAATCCACACTTGTGGATTAAGGCTTTGCAAACCCATTAAGACACTCCCAGTGGCCTATGATATGGACTAACAGGCTGTCACCCCTTGTAATGGCTGGAAATCAGAAATGTTGACTTTTAAATACTTTTTAACTAAATATTGCTTGTTTGTACTGCTCCTGCTTCTGTGCCATTTCTTAGTGGACACATTCCAGAGGCAAGTTCTGCCTTGAAGATTTGTATTTGATATAAAATGAAAGTGTACATTTCTTCCCCATTAGAAGAAATTTTTTCCCCTGTCTTATTGTATCTGCCTTTTCATCACTACCATTGTTCCTGATGGCGAAACACTTTTTAAAATTTCTCTGTTTTAAAACAAAAGAAACACCTCTTCAAAATTTTATTTCAGAATTTCATGAGGAATTTTTTTTTTTCTGTAATCAAAGTGTAACAGAGAAATGCCATCATCACTGAAGAGATATTTTTCAGTCTATGTCATTTTTTGTTGATGATTCTGTAGAGGGCACCATTAATATGCCAAGAAACTCCGGTAAAAGAATAAAAAATAACAACTGACTTGGAAATTCATGACTCTCTTTTATCGTTTGAATCAAATGGCAGCTACATGTAGAAATTAACCTAGGGATGCACAGAAGTATACAGAACAATATAACTTAACATTTTAAATTGTTTAACAGCAATTGGAAATTCATTTCAGTGTGACAAATACCCCATTTCTGCAACAGTTGGAGAAAGGCGGTTGGCTGGGTAGGAAACATGTAAGCAAGTTGGAAGAGTCACTGAAGGAAAGGAAGCAGAGCAGGAGTCTAGTTAGTAGCCAGACGTGGCTGTGGCCAGAGTGAAAATTTTGAGGGAGACGCAGCTGGCACAAGGAGAGGAGTGTCTGACGGAAACTATCCAGTATAATCAAAGTTTTACCTTCAAAGTTTTTACCTCTGCTGTTGTGCCATATCTTTTGTCAAATGCTTCATCGCTGTGTTAATATCAAACATAAATTTTCCATATTTGTCTGGTTTTGCTAAGTTAAAAAAAAGAGGTTTTGTATTATTAGCTGCATTTATTTATGAGGTGTTAACTTTTTTAATGGACAGAGTGGGAAGCAGGGGACCAACAGCCAGCCAACATTCACAGTAACAGTAACTATTATTAAAAAATAGTACAGAAAACAAGGGCGGGTTTCAATTGTATTGTGACGTGCTAGCTGTATAAATCATGGAGAAACGGAAATGACAAACCTACCTTCTTGTTATTTTTTGGTTTCATGTCATATATTGTTTGCAGTCAGAAACCTACTTACTTTTCTACATTTCAGAAACCTGTCAGAGATACACTCATGTTATTTTACAAAAGTGCAATAGATATATTAAATATGTGACAATATATAAAAGCATTTTTTCACCTAGAAAGGATTTTTAATAGATTTTAAATTTAATTTTTAGAATATTTTTTAAAAGTGGCTCCTGCAAGGATAAGATATTTCACTTTGCAGAGTGTCTCTACTTTGGTTTGTTTCTAAGCAGTCAATAATTTAAAATGTGGTGAGCCTGGTTTTGTTCATATTGATGATAATTGATTTTCAAGAAAGCTCTGTAAGTATTTGTGTGTATATATATATTATATATATACTTTTTTTTTTCTAAATGGGTATGTGGTTCCCTTTTTTTAAGATTGGAATTTTCATTGTGGCAGACCAATAATGTTCATGTGAAAGTTCAATTGTTATGGCTATGGTAAAGTTTAGCTTTGAGAAGCATAAACATCACAGTGGTAAATGGAGCAAAACAGTTGGAAGAAAATAGAAGGACAACTTAATAAATTGAAACTGTAGTGAAAATAGTTGTGCTGCTGGTTTAAACTCCAGCACTGACAACAGCTGCCAACAGAAGCTTCCCTTGCTTTTGTATAATCCTTGCTCTTTGGGTGATTCTTGCACTTTCTACTTTCTATAAATTTTAAAAGCCCAGATTTACATCTACTACTGCTCTAATTCAAGTCAGAATCAAAACTCCTGTTGTTTTCAATGGTTTGAAAATATCCTTATTGTGCAACTATTCGATTTCAGCTTGCAGAGTTGGTGTGAATCATTTTAATAAGCTTGAATGGGTTTACGGCCCATCACTTTGATTTGAATAAACCTCAAAGCCCAGTGGGAATTTCATCTCAAATCTTAAGAACTAGATCAAGACTATGCATAATCCATGGTAAACTATATGTCAGCCTACTTTCCCTCCAAACTTCTCCTAGCATTGTGAGAGGATTTGGAAAGCTCAGCAAACCTTGAGAAGAATCTAATGTCTTGGCTTGTGACCAAACCTCAAACCTTAGAAATTGATTTTCTTTTCCTTCCAAAGCTTTTACAGTTTTCCTAGCCCTGTAGTTGTGTTCAAGGCAATTCTTTGCTTTTCTGTGCATGCCTCTCGTGTTCCTTCTGTTGTGAGAAAAACCTTTCCTGCAGTTAGCAGAAAACTATCATCTCCTTCATCCTTAGATATTTTCCCTAGAGCAGTCTTCATAAATAGAAGAAACTGAGGACAAATTTTTAAATGTCTAATGTGCATAAATCTCACTATAAAGTTGCTTTCTTTTACTTTTTTATATCTTACTTATATCTCTTCACATATCACTTCTGAGGACAGAAATTGTCTTCAAGGTAGATACACCTTTGCATTTGTGTAGTCCAAAACACAGCTGGAACACGATCCTGTGTGGGGCCTCTGGGCACCTCTGCAATGCAAATAAATGACAATAATAATAATAGTCTCTCCTATAATTTATGTGAGATACAGTTGTGGAGTACACCTTTCATGAACAAGATTTTCTTGGTGCCAGACAAGTTTTTGTTTGTCAGGAGTCCCACTCTGCTCTAACAACTCACAACTGTAGGAGCAATTCTTCATGCCAGTCAGCCCCTTTTGGGGTTGTAAATTCTCCTCTTTGAACCTTATAAATCCATTGACCTCTACAACTTGGCACTTTGCATCAGAATAAATGACCCACCTGCTAATGAATTTATTGAAACAAAGCATACATTTTGCTGACATGACCCTGCATTTTTCCAAATGCTGACTTTTAAAAATCTTTAGGGAAAGTCATCTGTTTAAAAAAGTGGTTTTCTAAACTAATTCCTTGGCTTTATTTAAACATTTAAAAATATATGTTGAAATGCTTTATGAAATAGTGCCAGAAAAGTGAATAATAGTGGATATTATTTTTAAATGTTCATCTGTAACTGAATCTCTCTAAACTTAAAATTTATGTTAAGTGAGGGTTTTTTTTCAGGAAGGAATGCATTATATTTTAAAAAGAAATTAATGACCTTCAGTAAATGTAGAGATGGCTGGCAACTCTGATTTTTGTGTAGTAATAAAAAATGGTTTATTGAGCTAACGTAGTTAAACACAGGAGCCAAATTATACTCAGGCTCAACTTCATATCTTGTGTGACTCTAGGGGCATAATTTGCTGACCTGGATTCCTCTCCTTCTCCAATCCCGCTTCTTTTTCTGCCTGAAAGGAAAGCTTAGATGAACTAAAGTAAATATCTTTTCTTTCATTTAGTGCTATTTATTTTCCATTGGCTCCTTTAAAGCAGCACAACTAATGTCCCTAGAGCTCCCAAACTCATTTATTTTCCATCTATTACCTGCCAACCCGAAGCAGAAGCTATTTCACCCTAGAAAGTTTAGCTCCCATCGGCTGCAGTATCAGGGACCCATCAGTGCCACTGATATGCAGGTGAGGATCAATGGGCTCAGGAGATATTGAAAGGACATGACTTCAGAAAAGCAGGGTTTGGAGGCTGATTGTGAAGAATCCAGAGAGACCTTGTATCTAGATTTGGCAAGGGAGTTTGCTTTGGAATAAAAAGGGGTATTCCATAAGGAAAAAGGGAAATTGAAGCCTTTTGTAAAAATGAGCTGCAGATTAGTAGCTTTCTCTTTTGACTTACAGCACCATTAAGAAGTAGATTGCATCGTTAGATTAGAGAAGGATTTTCAAGGTTCTGAAGGACTGAAATCCTAATTTTCAAAGTATGCCTTAACATCTTGAAGCTTCTTTTCCTCGGTCTCTTTCATGGAAACTCGATCAAAAAGTAGAGACATCTCACTTTATGGTCTCTAGACAGAGCACTCACTTAATGTCAAAGGTAACAGGATCTAGTTAGAAAGATCCAAATCTGTATAAGTTACTCACAAAAGTGTCAAGCCATGCTTAAAGGAATAATTATTTGAAGCACTTGCCTTAATTCTGAGTGGCTATGTAAAAGTAGGATTTTTGTCTGGAATTTTTGTGTTGTGATCCCTGAAGAAATCTTTTGGCAAAGTTTCGAGGTATGGTTTATATTTCCACAGTCTCAAATTTGGTTTCTAACCTTTAGCAGTTCTCCTAATCTTTTTGCTAGACAGTCCTTATTAAAAACTGTCTCTGTACTTTCATTATATTAGTTTAAGATGGCTAGTGATCATCTGATCTTCTTTTACAACACTAATTTTTACTTATTCTAAAGCCACAGATTTTACATAAGCAAAAATATTTCTGTGTCTGAGAGTATAAACTGTATATTACAGACACAAAGGACAATGATCCATGATGCTACTCATTTCTAAGCTGTTACTTATGCAGGAAACTGAGTATTTACAATGGTCATAGGGGATGCTGACAGACAAATCACACTGCATGTGCAGGGGAAGACATCTTGCCTTGTCTTTGAAAATATAGATGTAGCAAAAGACTCTTTCTCAACCCAAAATCAAGAAATCAGCACGACCCTTGAAAACAGCATGGTAAAAGAGCAAGGGACATACTAACTGGGTGTCTAAGAAACAGAATTCCATGTATTGATTATTTTTCTTTATCTGGAAGCATATAATTGATCCTGAGTTCCCTCTTCAACTGTGAAGATTTCTCAGAGGAAGGCAGAAAAAAAGAACTGTCCCTTGAATGCAAGCCAGACAATGGTAAGATCACAGAAAACCAAATTCTAACAGTTTAAAGTGACTCTTTGAGGTTTGAAAGATGACATTGGCACATGCTAGGAATGCCAGGTACATTAGTAATCCCATTCTGTCTGAGGTCAAGGAAAAGGGGATGAATAGGAGTACTCATATATTGTTGTATGGTGAAATAAATGGGCTAACCTGATCACCTGAACAATTTAAATATATATTAGTCATGATCCAGTCCTTAGCTATCATTACACCACCGTGAAACCGTTAGACATGTTTTCCTCCACATACTTTGGTCCAACCAACATCTCGACTTCTCTTCAGTTAGCTGAGCATCTGGGTCCCATAAATTTTATGTCCATCCAATGACATTCTATCAAAATTTCCATATAGTTAGCATGTAGACATTAGCATGGATTTTTTCCACTTAACTTTAGACACTTAAGTGAGGCATCTAAGCTAGGAAAATAAATACTCTGGATACCTCAGTATCAAAGAAAGGGTTTATGTTCTCTGCATGTGCCCACCTGTCCTTATGTATTTCACAAGCTGGTTAAGTACTACACAACTAGAAGAACAATTAAAGGTAGAAGTGTTGAGTCCAGATCAAGAACTGGACAATCATAGTCAAGAGCAAGTCTTAGTAATGATGTGCTGGAGTGTAAATTGACTTCCACATGACCTCTTTCCTCTTACATATAATTTTGTTCCCTATGCAAAGACAACTTGTATGCTCACACTCTGTATATGTGCCAGCCTACTTGCCTGTGTTTTCTCATTCACAGTCTCAATAAACCGTGAATCTCTCATCCAGTATCTGTATCTAACAAAAGGCTTGAGGTCTTAAACATTATTCTATTCTCACATATAATTTTTTATGAAAGCAGGTGGGCGGACGGAGGAAATCGATGCAGTAACTTTTCCACTTAAAAGATCACAGAATCACACAGAATCACAGAATGTCAGGGATTGGAAGTGACCTCAAAAGATCATCTAGTCCAGCCCCCCTGCCAGAGCAGGATCACCTACAGTAGGTCACACAGGAACACATCTAAGAAGCTTTTGAACGTCTCCAGAGAAGGAGACTCCACAACCTCCCTGGGCAACCTATGCCAGTGCTCTGTCACCCTCACAGTGAAAAGGTTTTTCCTAATGTTTTGTAGCACCTCCTATGCTCCAGCTGGCATGCATTTCCCCTTGTTCTGTCACTGGACATCACTGAGAAGAGCCTGGCACCGTCCTCCTGACACTCTCCCTTGACATAATTATAAACTTTAATGAGGTTACAATATGCACTTGTAGCTTGTTTGATAGCAGATAATCCATTCATCAAAGAAATGTTACAAATAATGAAGTGGATCTCAACCATTTGTACTTATCAAAATCAAGCACTGAATGGGTTGAAATTAGTTAAATACTCCTTGTCTTTAAAAAATAGACTACATAGAAATTTTCTAACTACATATCATTTTATGATTATAATCTTTGTGGAATTTTAGTATACTTATCCAAAAAATGAAGAGGCAAAAATATTTTTCTAAATATTTATCAACATTAACAACAAAAACACTTAAAAATCAGTAGGAAAGGGAGTTGACTATGTTACTGAAAAAATGAGAATCAGGAAATATTTTTATGACATTTCATTCACCAACCAGACAGTGTTAGCAAGAATGTGTTTGGCAATGATTATTTTTTTCCATGACTGTTGCACTAACCACCCACTCACACACAGATCTTCTCCCTAACATTTGGATTCCTCTTAATCAAAAACTGACAAGCTTTTTGTCAAGTTTTTGATTTTTAATTCTTACCAGTCAAAAAGCCACTTTTCTATTGAAAAGAAAATCTTGATGAAAATGTTTTGACTAGCCAAAGTGTTGTCCATATGAGAAATGTATTTAAATTTTAGTAAATTATGGGAAAGAAATAGATGTTCTTAATGCCAGACTCATGCTTCAAGTAGAGAGGATTAGCAATGCGATAACTTCAGAAAATGGTGCTTCTGCCACTGTCTTCTGCTCTGACCTGGAAGACATTTAAAATTATGACTAGGACCAGGAGTATGTGACTGACAGGCACAGGATCCTAAATTCATGTAAAACTGGGTGATGTTTGAGGTTCCCTTCTAACCCTACATGGGAGACAGGCAGGTGCTGATGGATTTGAATCTTTTTAGTTCTTCTAAGCTACTTTAGAAATGAAAGCTGCTTTGAATCCTTCAAGTAATTTGAACTGTTGTGTGGCATTAAACTCTTTAAATGGTGTAAGAATTTAAACCGCTTTAAGAGTTTAACATATAGTTAGTAGAAAAAAATAATAGTTTTATCTTTGAACTTGAAAGGGGAAGAAGTGGGTGCACAACACAAAGCAGTTCATGATGCAGCATTATAGAGTGGACATCTGAATGAGTGTCAGGGTTTGTCTTGACTATTTTCATCTTGCTTAATATAAAAACAATGGCATTTGGATCACCTGGGCCTCTTCATAAGGTTCCTTTACTCTCATTCAAATTTTTGGATCAGTGTGCTACGTTTGAGGTGACCGGTTAGAGAAACTTATTTTGTTCCTGAAGGAAGTGCCTGGACATTGCTTTAGTTATTTCTCTGAGGTCGAATACAGAGTTACTACCTCTGCTCCCCCAAGAAAAAGTGTATTTTGAAGAACTAAGTGCTCTTCTGCACTGTTAGAGATTTGATAACAGAATGAAAATAATTTGGTTCTGTTTCCATCTAGCAAGCATGAAGAGTATGTGGACCGGAGGAAGGAACAGCTTTAAGGAATTCGGTTTGACAATCAGCATCCAAGGGCTTCTTGCTGGAAAGTAGGGAAGAATTCATTGAAACTGAAGCAGTTTATCAAAACAATAACTCAGATCTAGCACCTTACTCATTCCTGGTGAATATGCAGATCTAAACTCTACTAGATATTCTTGTTGACCAATATTTAGCGATAGGACAAGAGGGAACATGTTCAAGTTGTGCCAGGGGAAGTTTAGATTGGATATTAGGAAAAACTTCTTCACCAAAAGGGTGGTGAAGCATTGGAATGGGTTGCCAAAGGAGGTGGTGAAGTCACCATCCCTGGACGTGTTTAAAAAATGGTTGGATGTGACACTTCAGGAGATGGTTTAGTGTTAAGGTGGTGTAGGACTCTAGTTTCAACTTGATGATCTTGAAGGTCTTTTCCAACCTTTATGATTCTATGATTCCATGAACAGTATGGACCATCTTCCAAATTTCTCCATCCCAATGGAGCTTGGTGGACAGCATCCTAATTTAAAGGACAGCTCTCATACAGGCCTTTACAGTCTAGGTGCTTAGATACATCAGTGTGTTTTGCCTGGGGGAGAACGAAGTGATTCATATACTTTATAAAGTGCAATAGTTTCTTCTCCCAGGTAACAAGACACCAGAGCAAAATGTCAGACACAGACGACCTATGGAACACAAGTTAACAAGATCTTGAACAATTTTCTTCAGAGGAGTGTGATGAACCCATTATAAGAAATGGTGTGGGCCCTCTGTGGGTTTTCAGTGTTTCAGCTGTATCATTATTTGTCATATTTACAGCATATGACAAATGAGCTAAGGAGAGAAAAACCTGGACTGGAAAGAGATTAGATCATCTGGGATGAAAAACTGCCAACACTGTGGCTTTACACTGAAAGAAAAGTGATAATCATACCTTACATAAAGCATATGTAAGCTCTGAAGCTACCTTGAAAAAATGCTCCCCTTCAGGACATTTCTTACCCTTTCTTGTACACACTGTTTTCCCATCTCATTCATCTTCTTTGAGACAAAAATGCATTTTCCTTCATCTTTTGTCCTCCTCTGCAGAAAACATATGCAGAAACATGACCAAACTGTGGTTTGAATCTCTTCCACATTTTCAGAAATTATTAAGCATCCATCCTATGAAAAGCCATGTTTCTAATCATTTCTATGTTCCCTTGACTAAGCTCTTTTCCCTGTCATTTTCTCTTCTCTCTGTCATTTAACACTGAATGCTAACAAAGCCTGACTCTGTTAGAAATGTTCCTCCATCTTTTTTCACTCTTAAGATGTTGCATTACCTTTGACATCAGTGTATGCAATGCCATACTCATGCAAGCCATTTTAGAAAATTTTATCCTTACATAGCTCTATTCTAGATGCCGTTTTACAGATACTCTGAATGGATACAGAGGTTAGCTGCCCTTTAAAATTTGACCTGAACAAAACGCTTTTACTAGAACTCCACGACATAAGGTGTAATGTACAATATATGACTAAGTATTTAAGGTATATACTACAGAATGAGACATTTTACTAGCTGGAATCACATCATTCAACTTGTGGCAATGACCCCCTGCTGTGCAACGTATTTCTTAAGTGTGCATAGACTACATGGAAGGAAAAACCATACTATATACAGCTCTAACAAGACCCAGGTATTCAATGAAATTCAATTCCTGTTTTCTGTAGTACTCTTTTTGCCACCAAATAGCTTCTTTTTGTTCCCTTTTTTTTTTTTTTCCTTTTTCCTTTCCCAAGTTCCCTTTGTTGCAGAGTTCAGGGCTATGATGCTGATTCCGTTCCTGACACATCTATCCTACACTGATCATAAAGAGCAAGAGGCTGACAGATAATGTCAAACAGCTTTCCATGGGAACTCGGATTATGCAAGTACAGTTTGATCTTTGCAATGGCTCAGAACCACTCAGATGCTCATTGTGCACTGGTGCCAAAAGTTTGTCTCCAGGCTACTAGGAGAGATATTTAAGGCACTGTGATGTTTAAACAGAAAAAATATGTCTTTTATTAATCATATTTGCACAACTGATCAGGAAAATTCATTTCTTATGTTTTCAGAATTAATTTTGTGGAGCAAAGTGAAGTCAGATTAACCTATAGACCTAAGCAAAACTATGGCTTCTTTGTTTCAGGCTGGAGAAAGGCCAAATCACATTATAGCATACTTTACTGGTAAGGTTATATCTTAGGAAAGCCCCAACAGGCTTTGAGAAGGAACCAATATCTAACAGCATTAACGGCCGGGTATACAGCTCTATCTTGTACTAGTTCCAGATTCTTACATTATAAACTACACAGCTATCAGGTTTATTGTCCCTGTGACTCCGGATAGATGCATATATCACACAGACACTACGTTAATGATTTTGACAAATAAAGGAGCCAGTTTTTGCCTAGACAGTCCATGTGTAGAGAAAGGGAGAACATATTCTAGGTAAGACTGATGGAACACATCAACTTCTATTTTTCCACTGTGCAACATTTGCTTCTCTATTGTTTTTTTCATTGTCTAGGAATTTTTGTTGCTCTATTCCACCATCTTCCAATGCGATCAATCTGAATTTATTACATACAAATTTTATCCATACATAGAGTTTCTAGGTAACAGTCCATTTCCTACTAGATGCAAAGCAATTGGGACAAAATTTTTATGCTGACCTATTTGACTAAGATATATTTGGTTACCTAACCAATTTTTTTTCTGTGTTTTCAGAGATTTTGAGACGTGCATTGCCTACTGAAGTTAGTAGGAAAATTGCCTGCTCAGTGTATCTAAAAATTGGACTTTAATTAACGTTTTATTGATTATTAAATTGTCTATGTGTTCAGACACTACCATAAAATTCTAATGGCTACAATTTTCTATCTATTTTCATTTGCTCTAGTGAAATAACAGTAAGCAGACGGTATGATAAGGAAGATGTTGTTTTTAATGTAAATACATGCTCTACAACTCTTTTAACCCTTACTATGTTTCATTGCTTAAACAAAATTTATTTTACATAGGGTATCCACCAAGTTGACAAGTAAGAACTACAAAATGCATTTTTTTTTTTACTATGATTTCCAGTCAGAATGTCTAATCAAACCTGTGTCTTCTTTGCGAGGTACAACAACTCATCCTTCTAACTGTCATCTTCTGCTTTTCACGTAAAGGCAGAGGAAATAAGTGTTTCCTACGTACCCTGCCAGTCTCGGCGATATGAAATGTGTTGATTTTATGACCAGTGAGGCCTATGTGAAACCAGTGAAGCCAATGCCATAATTTCTTTACAAATTGGAAATCTATTCGGTTTTATATTTGTTTATGGAGTGAAAGAGAAACCTCAAGGTCTTTTTTCCTCAGTTTTAGACCACTGACCTAGATCAATTTTATTTGTATTTTATTTAAGAACTTCTTCTTCCTCTCCATATTAGTACAATTCTATCTTAGCCCCATTGTGTTAAGCCTCATTTGAAATAATGTGGAAGCATAAACAATGCTGCGGATGTGGAAGACATGTTTTATACCATTAAATTTTCTAACTATTGCGAGACACACAGTTAATCAGAAATAGGTGGAACTGCCACATTTGAATCCAGATTGTTATTTTGAACATCTGGAAGTCTGCATGTATTTGTTTTTTATTATCTCATACCTATTTCCTGGAAGGTTTGATCCCACAAAGCATTGAATCTCTTTCACTTGCAATGAAATTAGGAGCTAGCTGTTGGTTGGGATCCCTCATTTTTACCTTGTTCTTGAGAATTAGCCAAATGACTTGCAATGGAAGTTTGTTTCCAGAGGAAAAAAAAAAAAACAACAGCTCTTCAGCCATCCATCTCAATGAATGTTTTTCATATCCAAACAATAAAAGCATCAGGCTTAAGTATCAGACTTAAAGCTGTCAAGTTACCGGCCAAAAGAGATGTTAGCATTTCATGTAATCTAATGTATACATTTAGGCAGTTTCATGGTTCACTCAGTTCCTCCAGTTTCTTTTTCATTTAGGATCCCTTCCAGCCCCATCACTGAGACCCAGACTCTTTATTTGGCTGTAAAGGCTCCACAGCAGTGTAGCCTGGGTTGTGTTGAACCTCGAGACACTTGTGTCAGTCTGGGGGATCCAGGAAGAAAAAGCTCTAAAGCACTAAAGGTACAGTGAACTTATAAGGCTCATAAGTTGGCTGGGGAAAAGAGCTCACGAAGGTATTATTAATAATAAGTTTGAAAGCCTCTCTTCTCAGCGTTTTCAAACCAAAATAAATCTAAATTCTGCCTTATTTCTTAGCATTATGAAATATTAACAGCTCTGAATTGTAAAAGTAACCAAATATATCTTTTCTTTCTCCAGACTACTTCCAAGTTCTTCCATTCATTTTCTACACCCTGTCATGGGCATATTTTTTCTATTTTTTGACATTTCTTTGTCTCAGCTCTGTGGGTAAAAGAAATGATCCAATTACCTTGATGAGAAAATTGCTAAGAAAAAGTTGTAAAGAAATGATAAGTGGCATCACCTTGTCTCTCCTTTTCCTTTTTTTTTTTTTCCTTCTCTCTTGTTGGTCAAGAAAGAAATGTCAACCCTGATATGAAGATTTTTTATATATAAATAGGGGCAGAACTGGTTAAAGAAAGATTTTACACCATTTCCTGCAAAAAAAAAATTATTGGGACAGATGTAGTAGTCGCAACTGGCCAGATGTGGGATTCATCCAAAAAGGCACATTAATGGGTTTTGTCGCAGAAATCCCAGGGGAGTGGAGGCATTGATGGGAAAGGCTGCTCTCCTGGATTCCAGCTCCTCTGCTCCCAGGAAGCTGAGCTACGCATTCCCTGATTGTTCCTGAGCCTGAGTCAATTTTGGAAAATATTCTTCCATCAGGAGAAGAGTCAATACAAAAATAAATACAGTCTTTAGTTTCAAACTACATTAACATCTGGATACATCTGAACATAATTGCTGGATGGGATACTGCATGATTCTTGGCACCATGTTTTCCTTGTCCCCAGCGTTTTCTGTTCCTCACCACAGAGCCCGTGATGGACAGGTAAATGTAATCACAGTTTGTCATATTTGGACTTTTTTTTGCCAGTATTTAGGAGTAAGGAATGAGCATTCCCATGTTCACATACAAGTCAATGGATCTGAATCTTTTGCAGAGTTATTCTGGTGTTTTTTCTCCTTCTGTGGTACTCTTCTGTCCCAGGGGCTGTCCAGAAGGCTTTTGTGTATTTTTTTTTTTTACTTCAAAATTCTGCTTTTCTGTGAGGCTTGTACAATGCTTGGAAAGAACTTTTTAGTGGATGTGTCACACGTGATGTCCAGGTTTATTAATTTTTTTCTGATGATTTTTTAGAAGAATGAGTTTCTGTACACATTTCTACATGAACATAATTTTCTGTTGACTTAACTTATGGATTAAGAAAGCCATTGTTATTGTCAAGAGTACATGAAATTATTTCAGGAAATTATTTATATTTTTGTCATTCAAAATAAATTCAATTTCAGAATTCTTATGAAACGACTCAACTTTTCTATACTTTTTGTACACCTTGGCTGTTTCACATGGTTGTTTTAAAAGAATCCTTAAAGTCTTACTGATAAACCTAGATTTTGGAAATGGTACTGCAACGAAAAAGAAAGAAGCAAAAAGAAATATCCTGGAAACTATTTTAAAAGATATTTGTTGATCACATATAATGCCTTATCTACCAAGATTTGGATTGTCCTTAGTTTCCACTTGTAAAGAAGCTACAATTCCTGTATCAAGTCCAACTTGAGTAATACTGGAGCACTTCAAGACCTGGTAAGAAAGCTGGCTCAACTGTTCCATAACTGTGATAAAACAGAGAAGAGTGCTGGAGTGCTACTCTGTGGCTAAAGCTTTCCTGTCTTCCAGGAACCTTGTCTGTCTTTTTTTCTCTAAAAAAAATTCCTGTTTAGTCGATTGCCAGACTCTGGAGAGCCCAATGTGGTTGACCACCTTTTGAAAAGGAAGAATTTTTCCATCAAAATTTCAAATGCTCATTCCATGAGAAATGTCACCAATTTTTAAAATTCCATTTTAGACATAAACTTTCAGACTTTCCAAAAAAGAAGAAATCCAGGTCCTGCTCTTACCTGATTTAGAGTGTGTTTATCCACAGAAAAATTCTTGACTTCATTTTAAGCCAAGATTGCTATCTAATTTGGGGACATATGCAGCATCCTTCTCTGCCTCTCTGTAGTTTAAGAAAAATAAAATAGATGGTAATTCAGGCCCTTAACTCTTACTTTTATGTAATAAAGAATGTTTAAGTCCATGCTGAGTTTCTCCCTTTTTGTTTGGGATGCACTTATTCCCTGTAATAAGTACATATTATAGGCAGGGAAAAATAACACGATTCTAAGATAAAAGACACAAAACCAATAGCCATCAGACACAGCAGCTAAGAGAGAATCATAACAGACAGAAGGAGGTTAATGCACAGAATGTAATGAATTCTCTTATAGGCAGTTTTAAGTAGGCTACATGGAGGGGCTGTATACTCTAGCTGTAAATACTAGGTTGGGTGATTGAAATTCCTGCT
>NW_009701067.1:68519-74297 GCF_000703405.1 Apaloderma vittatum
ATATATAAATGTTTAGTTACTTATCAGCAGAAGGAAAAAGGTCTGTTTTTTGGTGGCATCTGAAATAAAAAACAGCTGCCTGATGTTCCAGGAGCTGCCTTCCACCAGACAGTTTATAACCACTGTCTCAATTCTGCAAGGCTCAGAAATTTTCAAATCCTCAAGGGCATCCAGAAATTAAATTTGCCAGTTATGAGCATTGTGCACTTGAAAAGTATATGGATAAAATGATATGTATCTTTTCCCTATCTGCTTGCTTTTCTGTTTGTCATTCAAGACCTTGTAAAATTGTGGTAGAACAAGTGTTTTAATTTGGGTAATTTGCGTGTGCCTTCTCAAAAGAGAAGTATGCTCACAAACTACTTTGGGTGCTCTTAGAATTTGTTAAGCTCATAAATGAAATACAATAAATTGAGCAGGGGTTTTTTTTTGTTTGGTTGGTTTTTTTTAGTCGTTGTTGTACAGTCAGTATTCAGCATAGATATCCTCTGCTGTGAGGCTGCACCTCACTGCATTGCAATAGAGGGAATTCTTGGCTGTGTGTGCATTATAACAAATAGCCTTTGATGAATATAGAAGAAGAAGGGGTTTGAAAATAAATGTACTGCAAGTGGCAAATTTGAAGGATTCTGCCAGAACAGAGTTCTAGTAAAAGAAGAAGATTCCTGGGGGATACTTCTTAACTTCTTAATGCAGTCGTTACCAGGATCATCAACTCTTTCCATGCCTTCCACTCAGATAATTGTGTATGTCCTGATAGGTAATAAGAAACAGCAATGTAATTAAAACACCTTCATTTTTTCCTGATGCTGAAGGTACTAGAAAAGGAGAGTGGTCTGGGAAGCTGGCTATTACACTCCACAGTCAGCAGCAACTCTTCATCTTCTTGTAAAGCAGCCTCATCCTCGGAGCTTGATTTCTCATCTGCACAGATCGTGACACAAAACTCATCATTTTCCACTGTTTGTTCTTTAAAAGCTAGGCTGGAAGCATGATCCTTGGAAGATGCTCCCAGGATTGATTTGCCTCGAGTCAATTATTTCAAAGCAAGGAGATCATGTAAATGGAGGGAGGACACTTCATGCTGTCACCAGAAGAAAGACTGAAGTAATCTTCAAATTATACAACTGTCTAGTGATGACATTAATGAGCTCCTTAAAAATGCAGATAGCAACTCAGGTAATGATTAGCTTGTGTTATTGACAGACTAATACTGAGTTCAAGAATATAACATACTCTAACCAAGCCTTTCATATAATTTCATGATATATGTTTCCAAGTTTCAAGGTAATATTAAGTGAAAACGAGACTGTGATTAAAATAGAGCTTCTCTGTTTGGAAACAGAGACAAACTTCTGTGTTTTCCAGATAGAACTATCATAATGGACACAATGTAAGAAAGGTTTTAAATTGTTAAGTTCCTAGGCAGTCTTACAGGTTTCTTGTTTATTTGATGTTGCCTATGAAAAAAATGACAATGAAAATTCGAGTCTGCTATTATTTGTCATGCCTACAACAGCTACTCTATTTGCTGTCAGATTGCATTGTATGCATTGTGCATCTTTTAACAGCATTTAGACATGCTGACATAAAATAAGATGATCCAATTACATTTTCTGCAACTGTATCTCATTTTGCTAATGTTTACAAATTAAGGGTGTCTGTCACTCCTTACATGAGACAGAACACAGATAGCATTTTAAGTCCCTCGAATTTTTTAGTGTGCACCACTTAAATACAGAAGCAGCCCTAATCACCAACAGTTGACATGTAGCTCATAAACTAGTCTAGTCAATATGAAAATGCAACCACACAGTGCATACAGAAACGATTCCTCCTTACTGTTATTTATTAGTAGCAATTTGCTTTTGGCAATTTATTTAGCAAAGACAGTTTAAATGTACAGCACTAGTGCTTATCTACTTCCAGAGTGATCAGTATACTTTTTTTTTCAGAAATGTCTTTCCATGGGTGCAAACCCTGGCAAAAAAAAACAATAAACCTTTATAGAAGTCAGATTATTTGAAGACTTTCTTTTGAAAAGATGCTATTTGTTCACACGTTACAGATTTGTACGAAATATAAGAATCTGAGAGCAAGAGATGCATACTGACACTGCCAACAGTGACCAGGTGGGGTGGCAAAATCTAAACCCTATAAGCAGAGTTTCATTAGGTGTAGAATTGCATTTGTGTTTCACACAGAATGGGATTTCACTGAAACAATTTCATCCCGGAAGCAAACCAATACCTGAGTTGTTCCTGAGCAAAAAGTACCATTGCTCCCACCTTAGTGGAACTCGCTGCAGACGGACAGTCCTGCTGATTTCCTAGGTCACTGTCATCTTCCCAACAAATCTTCTCAGGAGGAATAGAAGGAAGGGTGAGGAGAAATGCTGAAAGTGCCTTTGGTATGCTAGTGAGAGCCAGACACGCCTCTGTGAGTGGCAGTTGCTGTGACCTTTTTCAGATGCTTTTAAAAAACTGCTGCTGGAAGGTTTCAGCAGTGATATATTGGGAGAGTTCGTTCCCCTGTTTTCCTTTGTTCTTGAAACTGTCTGTTTAAGTGGGGCTAATATTCTACAAGTCTTTTCCACAAAAATGAGTCATTAGAGACTTTGTGACAGGTTCAATTTTTTAGCTGAGCAGTTGCTTCTGCTCTTCGTGTGATTTTCATGGGAAGTGTATGGTTCTCTATTTCATTCTCCTTTGAAGAGGAAACTGAATTACCTCAGTGTCAAACAGCTCAACTATCTGTTTTACTTTTTTTGTTTTCATCTTTATTTTTATTGCCTTTAACACGGTTACATATGGGTAACCATATGGCAGGATACAAGTATCAGATGGTTGGCCAGAAGCCTGGCATCTGCAGAAATTAGTTTATTTCCAATCGGGAAACTGAATCTTTAACAAATGAATAATTATGGAATACATGGAAATCATAGGTGGACAAATAACCCAATTCTCCTCTCCACTATACAGTACCCCAAACTCAAACAGATATTTTGAAGTGTGATGTGTCACTCAGCCTTAACAAGAGTACCAAGGGTTTGCTCCACAGAAATTTCTGGGTCTGTGAAAAAAAGAGTATTAGAAACATACTTTGGTGAAGTTGACTTTTTGGTGTCACTTTAGTGCCATAGATTCATAGTCATAAAGAGTAGCCCCAAGAGGCCCCAGCTCAGTAAAGACATTGTTATAATAAACACAGCACAGATGTGCAGAGCTGCTTACAATACACACGGTGGTATGTCCTCTAGTCAAAATTTTCTGCTGCAGGATTGATTTTTTGCAATATCTAGTGCTTATCTGCAGTATCTCAAGGGATGTCTCTTTTCTTCTCTTTTTTTTTTCCATTGTGAGTTTTCTTTCTAGTATTTGTCCCACATTTCTCTATTTTTAGCAACATAGTAACAGCAAGAAAAAGTCTCATTACCTGTAGTCAGACTGCCATCTGTATAATTCCTTTTCAATAAATGTTCCTTCTTTATTTCTTGGCCAAGGAGCAAGAAATGTTTAGCTCTTTTAATCATAGAATAAACTTTCATTACTCAGTCTGTCTTTGCTGCAGGAACTTTAGCACCAGCTTGAACACCAGCAATAAACCCAAAGGAACAGAGAGAACAGAAGATCCTGCATGGATCCCAGAGCAAGAGCAGCTTTGGATGGACAAAGCTGAAGTATAGGAAGGTGCCTGAGGGATTTGCTTTGCTGGAGAGAACATTTCTCACTCTTTGCCTGAAGCACCTCCCTTTCCTTGCAGGTGTAATTCTCTACACAGAAGTGAGAGATTTGTACCTGCATATTTTTGGTTGCTCTTCTCTGTATTCCTCTCACTTTTTTAACTATTAGGTCCATATGGGAAACCTGTTCTATTTAAATACTTCTGCTTTTGAAGTGGGAAAAAAAATATTCATAGTTCTGACAGTAAGTTGTCCCCAGAGCGTTCATGAAGCCAAGATTGACTTGATGTTTTCAGACTCTTGATGTCTCCAGAAAAAAGGGTGTTCTTCCCGATGGCTATTTGGATGAAATTATCACATATTCTAAGAGTTGTAGTGCTGTCTACTTTTGAATAATATTGATAAAATTGTCCTAATTTGAAAAGTCTGCTGTGTTCACGGTGTCAATGCTGTTCACCCTTTGGGATGTCTCCCCCAGGCCTGATCCACCACCTCGAGAGCTGGCTGTCCTCGACACTGGGAAGTGCTGGGTTTTCTTATCTCAGGCAGTTTTCACACTAGATCTGTGAGTCCTGGCTGTTCTGGAGCCCCAGACCAGAGACAGTACTTCCACTGCATGGCCAAGGATCTGAAAAGTCAACAGCAAAGCTTTCAAACTTGCCTGGCAAAAACAGAGCTCAAGAGTCAATGAAACTGGGAAATGCTCTTAGAAAGTTTTGCTTTTAACTGAAAAGCAAAGTCCAGGGGAAAACATGTTGTCAGATTTTTTCAGTGTGCTGTGAGATACCTAGAAAAGTGCACGTGCAGCCTTCTGTGCCATATGGTACTGTGCACTTTTCCCATATTAGTGTTGGACTGGAAAGGGTGAAAAACTAAATGACTTGGGAGATCTGACTCAAGCTTCATCTTGCAATCTGTCAATTCCCAACAAAAAGATGAGCTTGAACATCTCTGTTTTGTGATCAACTACCACAGGAAAGGGCTCATAATAGAAACACGGCTTTAAAATGCTGTTTTTCATTATAATGATGTTCTTTTATAATGACAACATCAATCTGATCAAGTCCAAGGTCAGATAGATCTATACAATGTTGGATTAGGTGCATACACTATTTGAGTCCAATCAAATTATTTTTCTGCTACAAGAATTGGGAAAAAATAAAGGAAAAAAGCAAAAAAAGCACAAGGGATTTTTAGTTTACTAGGAGATGATACTTGGGTTTGTTTTGTGGCTTTTATTTCATTGTCTGAATTTGATGTAGTTGAAGAGGAAAGTTGAAATGTTACTACTGCCTAGGTCAGATTGCCATTCTCTGCGGCAGTGAAACAGTGCAAAGGCTGAAAATTCACACAGGTAGAGATATTCAGTGGTGTGCAGAAATACGCTGCAATGATAAAACTGAAAGCAGAGGGGTTTACATGTGGAAGAGATCATGACGGATCAGAAGCTGAACTTTTTGACTTGACGATGTGGTATCCTTCCAAAACCAACAAAGGCAAATGTCACTCAGAGTAATTTAATATTAATATTTAAAGCAAGACCTAGGAGGAGACTATCTGTCTGCTCAGCACTGATCAGTTTTCTGCTGGAGAACACCAGTGTGCTAAAGCACCGCATATAAAAAGTCATGTGAGGGAAATGAAAAAAAAGCTAAAGGAAAGAAAACAGAATGAGACATTTTAAACTGTGACCTATAAGGAAAGGTTGAATGAACTGGGCTTGTTTCATTTGCAAAGGAAAAAAAAACTATGGCAGGATGTGTTTACAATTTTCTAATGTATAAAAGATTGGTCAGCTAATCATGTTAGCTAATGCTCAAAAAAATGAGATGAGTGCGGTGCTGCAAATTTGAGTTGCATTTTAGTAAAAATTGCCTCTGTGAAGGGATAATAAAAGGATGGAACAGCTTACAAATGGAGATGATAGACTTTTGTCGTGGGTTAGGGCTGGGCCGGCATCTAACACGGAAAGACGCTCTCTAGCCCCCTCTTCCCCCCACCAAATGGGAAGGAAAAGGGAAGGAAGCAGAGAGACTTTCGGGTTAGAGAAGGAAAAAAACCTACTACAGTTTTAATGAAACAATAGTAATAGAAAA
>NW_009701068.1:0-323 GCF_000703405.1 Apaloderma vittatum
TGCCTCCACCTCCCCTGGAGAGTATTCTGGGTTGTCAAAAATGCGCGGCATTTCTGCTGCTTTCAGGGAGAATAGAGCGAGTCCTGTGAGACAAGGGGCTTGTATGGCACTTAGTGCAGAGGGAGGGGAACTGCTCTTTCCTTTTTTCTAGTTCCCAGTTTCTCTGAGCTTTCACCTTGCTGCAATGGAGGGTGATCACTTTTCTATTTTTTCCTGAAAAGTCACCAGACACAGCTGAGAGCAGGGGGTCAAGCACAGTCCAAGGTCTCAGCACCCCCACTTCTAGCCCAGGAAACACCTGGCTTATTTAACCAACACACCAG
>NW_009701068.1:603-825 GCF_000703405.1 Apaloderma vittatum
ATCTGAAACTCCCACCCCAGAGAGCCCAAGAACAAGAAGGGAAGAACAGCAGCGAGAGCACAGAGCAGCGGAGAAAGAAGGGAAACAGAGTGAGGGTGCAGCTGAGAGAGGTGCAGGCAGAGACAGCCAGGCCCCCAGGACAGCGTGACCCTCCCCAGCTCTGAGCCCACCCCCAGACACCCCCATGACCAGGCAGCTGCTCTCAGCCCTGGACTCTGCAGA